>NW_022045427.1:0-21565 GCF_003957555.1 Calypte anna | reverse complement strand
GTGGTTGGTTGTTGGTTTTGGGTTTTTTTTATGAAAATTCAGGTTTAATTCTCTGCTTGTCTTGACTTCTCTGAGATGCAGGTGCTTAGCAGCAAGGCCATGATGTTCCTTGGCATTTTCTGTCTGCCTGAACCTTCCTAAAGTTTCTGGGGGTGTCCTCTAGTGAGGATCTTAGCTCTGAGAAACCTGGGGTGTGTGCCCCCCAAACACAGATGTCTGCACCTGGGTCTCACCTTGTCCTCTGGGTATGGTTTTGTCATGGGCCCTCAAACCTGAGCTGGAGGAACCCCTGCTCACCCATTTCATACCCCAGACCATAAAATTGCTGTTTTTTCTTGTGGAGTGGTTGAATTCCCAGGTGATGAGGTGAGCTAAAACATGTCCTAACCTTCCATTTCTTGCCTCTGCTTCCATCTCATCTCTCAGCAGCTCTGGGTGGCTGCATCAGGCTGAAAGCTCTGCAGGGAAATTGCCCAATTCTGGCTGAAGTTGGGGCTGGCAGTTTGGAAATCCAAGGTGGTTGATGGGTTTCCAAGGGTAACCTGAGAGAGCAGTGGATGTGCTTTTTTTTTCTTGGTGTAGCAGGGAAGCTCATCAGAGAATCAGAGCATGGCTGAGCTGGGCAGGCACCTCTGGAGACCCAATCCCTGCTCAAACAGGGCCAGGTTCTGAGGATTAGGTCCAGTTGGGTGTTGGCTCTCTCCAGGGTTGGAGTTTTGGCAACCTGGGTGGGTCCTTGGCCATCCTGACAGTAAAAAAAATGTTTTCTTCTTTGTGCTTTCCATTTGTGCCCATTTCCCCTTGGGCCATCACTGAGCACCACTGAGAAGAGACTGGCTTTGTCTTCTCTACTGGTGTCCACCATTCTCTACTGGTATACACCCTTCTGTACTGGTATCCACCTTTCTGTACTGGAATTCACCATTCTTTCTGCACTGGTGTCCACCATTCTGTACTGGTATCCACCATTCTTCTGTACTGGTACCCAGCATTCTTTCTGTACTGGTATCCACCATTCTTTCTGCACTGGTGTCCACCATTCTGTACTGGTATCCTCCATTCTGCACTGGCATCCACCATTCTGTACTGGTGTCCACCATTCTTTCTTCACTGGTGTCCACCCTTCTGTACTGGTATCTACCATTCTTTCTGCACTGGTATCCAGCATTCTGCACTGGTGTCCAGTATTCTTTCTGCACTGGTGTCCAGTATTCTTTCTGCACTGGTGTCCACCATTCTGCACTGGTGTCCACCATTCTGCACTGGTATTCTCCATTCTTTCTGTACTGGTGTCCACCATTCTGCACTGGTGTCCACCCATCTGCACTGGTATCCACCATTCTTTCTGTACTGGTGTCCACCTTTCTGTACTGGTGTCCACCATTCTGTACTGGTATTCTCCATTCTTTCTGTACTGGTGTCCACCATTCTGTACTGGTGTCCACCATTCTTTCTGCACTGGTGTCCAGCATTCTGCACTGGTGTCCACCATTCTTTCTCAACTGGTGTCCACCCTTCTGTACTGGTATTCTCCATTCTTTCTGAACTGGTATCCACCATTCTGCACTGGTATTCTCCATTCTTCCTGCACTGGTGTCCACCAGTCTGCACTGGTATCCACCAGGTATTTCAGCACCTTGCTAAGGTCACCCCAAGCTTTCTCTCCTCCAGGCTGAATGACTTTTCCAGCTCTCTGTCACAGCCTCCAGTCACTCCAGGATCTTCCTGGCCCTTCTCTGATGAAGATAAACAACATCCACTGCTCTCCAGACATCCAAACATCCAATCATTTATCCTGGGAGACTTCTGACTGTCTCCCCAAACACCTCCTTTTCCAGAAGTGGCTTGCTGGAGCAGTTGCTCCATCACATTCCAAGGGCTTGGCCATATCTTTCCTCCTCCTTGGCCTTTGGGATGGGAGGAATGCTTTCTTTAGGCTTCAGGAACCTCTTCCAGGACCTTTTCAAGATCATCAACAGTGACATTGGCCATGTGGGCACAACCCATTAGGTCCCAGGGACCTTGTGGATGTCTGGTTTTGATAGATATTCCTTGACCTGATCATTCCAAGGGCAGTATTCCTTTCTCTAACCTCTCCCCCTGGTCTCAGGGACCTGGGATTCCTGATGCTGCTCTTGGAATCACAGGATGGTTTGGGTTGGAAAGGACCTTCAAAGATCATCTAATCCAATAGCATCTTCCAGGAGATCAGCAGATACTCAGCTGTCATTTCATCCCCTTGTCCAAAGCCCCTCCCTAGATTTTCCTGGAGCCTCTTCAGGCTCTGGAAGGGGCTCTTAAGGTCTCCCCAAAGCTTTCTCTTTCTTCTCCAGGCTGAACACCCCCAACTCTCTCAGCCTGGCTCCACAGCAAACATATTCCAGCCCTCAGACCATTCCTGGGGCCTCCTCTGGGAAGGAACCATTGAACCTCTCGGCCTTTTCCATGTCCTTCAGCACCAGGTCCCCTGCCCTGCTCTGCAGCAGACCCAAATTTCCCTTTTTTCTGCAGCTGATCTCCTTGGAGAAACCTTTCTTCTTGCCCATCATGTTCCTTTGCTCTTCTGACTCCTGTAACTTCTGTGTTGACACTGCTGGAGGGAGCCCTGGGGGGTTCCATGCCCATGAAAAACTGACTGGGAGGGTGACCAAACACCAGCAGAGGTTTTCCAGGGAAATCACAGAGTCTCCATCCTCAGAAATAATCAAAACCCAACTGGGTTTGTCACCTGGAGAACCTGCTCTTGGTGACACTGCTTTAGCAGGGGAGTTTGGTCCCCAGAGGACTTTGCCAACTGCACCTCTTCTGTGATTCTGTTATCCAGCACTGAATAAGCAGTTAATTAAATCCCTTAAAAGCTGCAAAATCTAAAACCACTTGGTCTGGCCCCTTGATGACCTAACTTGGTAATTTCAGCTTGAATTGGGTAATTAATCAGGGGGTTGACTCCATTTTTGTCATTCACTTTGGGATCCATACATGACAGTGGACTTAAGCAGCTCTCAGATCCTGCATTAGGTGCTCCACCAGGATGTTTGAAGCCAAAATCCTTCCTTATCCAACAAAAATGGATGGAAATAAGTGGAGACAATGATACCTGTGTTGTGTCTGAGTGTTGGCTTTGCTCACCTAATACCCTCCAAGATATCCTGCTGCCTTCAGCCTGGCTTCCAGCTTCTGCTCCAGAAAGTTCTTGGTGATCCATAAGGTCCCACATCCTCTCTCCTGGCTCTGTGGGAATCTCTGTGTCTGATGGAACACTTGGGAAAGCACCTTAGGTGCTGTGGGCAACCCAAATTTGGAGCTGGAGGTGGAGTCCTGGCTGTAAGACTGTGCAAAGTGAGGCTTCTTGTGTTAAAACAGTCTCCTGGGGAAAGTCTTGGAAGGAGGGGAGGTGGAGCAGATGGGAAGCTGCTGGGATGTGTTTGAGGAGTCAGCCAGCCAAGAAGAAGGAACAGAACATTTTCCCAGCAAGGTAACTCAGGCTGGGTTGTCAGGAAATTCAGTGTATTCCTCTTGTTCCCAAAGGAGGTGGAATGCCTGATGAATGGAGGCAAAAGGATCTTGTAAAAAAAAGGACAAAGAGATTGTGGTGCCACATTTGGTACCAGAAAATCTCCCCCACTGATGGGTTTTTGCCCATCAGTCCTGACATCACCATCCCGGGTGACATCAGGGAGCTTGGAAAATCACTGAAAGAGAAGTGTTCCCCCTTAGGAATCAGAAACCCAGTTTTTCTAAGGAAAAGACTTGGTCAGGAGCTTTAAAATCATAGAATCCTGGAATGTTTTAGGTTGGGAGAGACCTCCAAGCTCATCAGTCCAACCTCTGACCAACTCCATCCTCTAATTCCTGAGCCATGGCCGTAAGGACCAGCTCCAAATGCCTTTAAATCCCTCCAGGGATGGGGACTCCACCTCTGTCCTGGACCATCCCAATGTCTCACATCCCTCTCAAGGAAAAAATATTTCCTAATATCCTAATATTCCTAATATATTTGGTCTACCTGGACTTCAGCAAGGCCTTTGACACCGTCTCCCCCAGGATTCTCCTGAAAAAGCTGTCAGCCCATGGATCAGCCAGGAGCACTCTGTGCTGGGTTAGGAACTGGCTGGAGGGCCGGGCCCAGAGAGTGGTGCTGAACGGGGCTGCATCAAAATGGCGGCCGGTCACTAGTGGTGTCCCCCAGGGATCAGTGTTGGGCCCAGTGCTGTTTAATATCTTGAGTGAGGATTTAGATGAGGGGATTGAGTCCATCATCAGCAAATTCCCAGATGACCCCAAGCTGAGGGGGAGTGTGGATCAGCTGGAAGGCAGGAGGGCTCTGCAGAGGAGAGTCTGCAGAGAGTCTCTGGAGAGACTGGAGAGTTGGGCTGATCCCAATGGGATGAGGTTCAAGACAAGAACCCCATGGGGAGCTGCAGGCTGGGCACAGAGTGGCAGAAAGGGAGCTGGGATTGGCAGGAAGCTGAAGAGGAGGCAGCAGTGTGGCCAGGTGGCCAAGAAGGCCAATGGCATCCTGGGCTGGCTGAGGAAGAGCGTGGCCAGCAGGTCCAGGGAAGGGATTCTGCCCCTGTGCTCAGCTCTGGGGAGGCCACAGCTTGAGTCCTGTGTCCAGTTCTGGGCCCCTCAGCCCCTCAGGAAGGAGCTTGAGGTGCTGGAGCAGGTCCAAAGGAGGCAAGTGGGCTGGGGAAGGGATCCAGCAGAGATGCTGTGAGGAGAGGCTGAGGGAGCTGGGGGTGTTGAGGCTGGAGAAGAGGAGGCTCAGGGGAGAGCTCCTCACTCTCTGCAACTCCCTGAAAGGAGGTTGGAGCCGGGGGGGGTTGGTCTCTTTTCCCAGGCAACTCTCAGCAAGACAAGAGGCCATGGTCTCAAGTTGTGCCAGGGGAGGTTTAGGTTGGAGATTGGAAAGAATTTCTTTGTGGAGAGGGTGATCAGGCATTGGAATGGGCTGCCCAGGGAAGGGGTGGATTCTCCGTGTCTGGAGCTCTTTCCAAAGAGCCTGGATGTGGCACTGAGTGCCATGGGCTGGGAACCACGGGGGGAGTGGATCAAGGGTTGGACTTGATGATCTCTGAGGTTCCTTCCAACCCAGCCAATTCCATGATTCTATGATTCTATGATCCAACCTAAACCTCCCCTGGAGCAGCTTCCACCCATTCCCTCTGCTCCTTTCACAGTGGGTCCTACCCAACTATGAAAGGGATCCAGGAGGAGAAGAAATTAATTATGAATTGCTTATTTCACAGCCCCCCAGAGGTTTTTGGAAGGTCCAGGGGAAGGATTGAGTTTTCCTAAACCATTCCTCTTGGACATCTGAGGTGTTTGTTTGAACACAGGTGGGGATCCCATAGCCACGTTGGTTTCAGCCTCTGAACACTTGGAAAATTTGGCTTGATTTTATAATAATTAATATTAAAATTTGGCTAAACCTGTACATCTCTAATCTATCAAAATCTTCTTTGTCCTAAACAAATTTTTCTTTCCCTTCTGCCCAGTAGCTCTGCAGACTGGTGCTTTTATAAAAGGGGTGGGGTGGTTTTGCCAGACTTCCCCCTCCTTCCTCCAAGGCTTTTTTTGGCTGTGGTTTCCCTCTTCCCCCACTGGACCAAATGCTTGTTCTTGAGCATTTCCTGGTGATTCCTTAATTTCCTGTCATTTCTGTTGTTCTCTAGCCTGTCTCCAGTTGTTTGGTTTTTTTTTTTTCTCCCAAGACCACAGTGCTAAGGGTTCAGAGATGACAGTCCCCATGCAGCCTGTCCCTGCTCCATAAAAAGCTTTGATTTATTTATTCCCCTTGTCAAACAGATTAAATTCAACTCCACCTCTTTGTCTCCCTCCTCATCTGGTGGATGGATGGCTGCTTGGATGGGTTCAGTTTAAAAGTTGTCCATGGAAAAGAAATAAGATAATAAAAGAAATATTGCTTTTTTAGGGCCAGTAGCAGCTCAACCATGAGACTGTCAGAGTCCTTGCACCTCTGTTTCCTTCCTTGCTGTCCTCCAGTCATCCTTGGCAGTGTCTCAGTCCAGGTTGGATGGTGCTTGGAGCATCCTGGGCTGTGGGAAGGATCCCTGCCCATGCAGGGGGTTGGAACTGGATGATTTTTAAGGTCCCTTCCAATTCTTACCCATTCTATGATTCTATTTATATTCTTTTTAATCTCCCATTGAATAATGAGATTGATTAGACCCAGAGCTGCTGTGACCAGACCCAGTGATCAATGTCAGAGGCTGTCCTGGCATGACAGAGGATTTATAACTCTTGGAAAATAAATTTTTCAGCTGATTTTGCATCCATCATAGAATCATAGAATTAGCCGGGTTGGAAGGGACCTCAGAGATCATCTAGTCCAACCCTTGACCCACCGGAGCAGTTGCTAGACCATGGCACTGAGTGCCACATCCAGTCTTTTTTTAAATGTCTCCAGGGACGGAGAATCCACCACCTCACCGGGCAGTCCATTCCATAGCCTGATCACCCTCTCCGTGAAGAAATTCTTTCTAATATCTAACCTAAACCTCCCCTGGCACAACTTAAGACTGTGTCCTCGCTACAGCCTCCTTTCAGGTAGTTGTAGACAGCAATGAGGTCTCCCCTGAGCCTCCTCTTCTTCAGGCTGAACAGCCCCAGCTCTCTCAGCCTCTCCTCATAGGGCCTGTGCTCGAGTCCCTTCACCAGCCTGGTTGCCCTCCTTTGGACCTGTTCCAGGACCTCTACATCCTTCTTAAACTGAGGGGCCCAGAACTGGACACAGTACTCGAGGTGTGGCCTCACCAGCGCTGAGTACAGGGGAAGAATCACCTCCCTGGACCTGCTGGTGACGCTGTTTCTGATACAGGCCAGGATGCCATTGGCCTTCTTGGCCACCTGGCCACACTGCTGGCTCATGTTAGTTTCTTGTCGATGCAGACTCCCAGGTCCCTTTCTGCCTGGCTGCTCTCCAGCCACTCTGTCCCCAGCCTGTAGCACTG
This sequence comes from Calypte anna, assembly GCF_003957555.1. Taxonomy (NCBI): domain Eukaryota; kingdom Metazoa; phylum Chordata; class Aves; order Apodiformes; family Trochilidae; genus Calypte; species Calypte anna. Next base: position 14,591 of record NW_022045427.1, on the reverse strand, counting down.
CATGGGGTTGTTGTGGCCAAAGTGCAGGACCCGGCACTTGGCCTTGCTGAACCTCATCCCATTGGAGTCAGCCCATCTCTCCAGTCTCTCCAGGTCCCTCTGCAGAGCCCTCCTGCCTTCCAGCTGATCCACACTTCCTCCCAGCTTGGTGTCATCTGCGAATTTGCTGATGATGGACTCAATCCCTTCGTCTAAGTCGTCGATAAAGATATTAAACAGAACTGGGCCCAACACTGATCCCTGGGGGACACCACTAGTGACCGGCCGCCATTTTGATGCAGCCCCGTTCAGCACCACTCTCTGGGCCCGGCCCTCCAGCCAGTTCCTAACCCAGCACAGAGTGCTCCTGGCTGATCCATGGGCTGACAGCTTTTTCAGGAGAATCCTGGGGGAGACGGTGTCAAAGGCCTTGCTGAAGTCCAGGCAGACCACATCCACAGCCTTCCCCTCATCCCCAGGCAGTCCCCTGATGATAAAAGGAGCTCAGGTTGGTCAGACAGGACCTGCCCTTCCTCACCCCGTGCTGGCTGGGTCTGATCCCTTGCCCATCCTGCAGGTGCTGTGTGATTGCACTGAGGATGATCTGTTCCATGACCCTGCCAGGCACTGAGGTCAGGCTGACAGGTCTGGAGTTTCCCGGGTTCTCCTTCCATCCCTTTTTGTGGATTGCTGTGACATTCCCCAACTTCCAGTCATCTGGGATGTCCCCAGTGAGCCAGGACTGTTGGTAGATGATAGAGAGAGGCTTGGCGAGCTCATCTGCCAGCTCCCTCATCACTCTTGGGTGGATCCCATCCGGTCCCATAGACTTGTGGGGGTCCAAGCAGCTCAAGAGGTCCCTGACTGTGTCCTTCCATATTACAGGGGGGCTGTTTAGATTTTTATCACCTTCTATAGGCTCCAGAAGCCTGCTGTCAACAGGATAACCTGTCTTTCTGTTGAAAACTGAGGTAAAGAAGGTGTTAAATACCTCAGCCTTTTCCTCATCTTTGATAACTATATTCCCACCCATGTCCAGTACAGAATGAATCTTTTCCTTGCCTCTTCTTTTGCTATTGATATATCTGTAGAAGCATTTCTTATTGTCCTTCACAGAAGTAGCAAGATTCAGTTCATGTTGTGCTTTTGTCTCTCTGATTTTCTTTCTACATGACCTGACTATATTCCTAAATTCCTCTTGAGAAGTTAGCCCTTTTTTCCATAATTGATAGGCCCTCATCTTAATCCTAATTTCTTTCAGAGTCTCCCAGTTCAGCCAGACTGGTTGCCTTCCCCGCCGGCTCGCCTTCCAGGTGGTGGCTGTGCCTGGACTCACTGTGCTTCCAGGAGTATGTTGAATACTGTCCTTCCAAATGGAACAAAACCAAAATATTCTGATGTGCTGTTACATCAGGATGCAGGGGATGGGGTTGTTCTGTGCACCTGGGATATATCCAGATAATATGGAGAAGCTGGGAAGTGGCATGGAAGGGAAACCTCATGGAATGAGGCTGCATCTGCTGCAATCTGAGCTCTGTCTCAGGACCAGCCTGGCAGCTCTGTGTCACAGAACTGTCACAGTTGGAAAAGACCTTTGAAATCACCACTTCTAACTGTCAGCATCCCCTTCCACCTCCCCAAATTAAATATATTTATCAATATCTGCATCATCCATGTCCTGGAGTGCTTCATCTCCTTGGGTTTTCAACACTTCCAGGGATGGTGACTCCACCACCTCCCTGAGCAGCCCATCCCAACACCTGACTGCTCTCTCAGTAAAGAGATTCTTCAGATCCCTCAACCTCCCCAGGTGCAACCTCAGACCATTTGATTCCTCTGGTCCTCTCATTATTCACTGGATTAAGAGGGAACCTACAGCCTCCCTACAACCTCCTTGCAGGGACTTGTAGAGAGCAATGAGGTTCCTCTCAGCCTCCTCCAAAGGTTTAGGGTTTTTTGTGTGTCTCCAGGAGAGCACCTGAGCTGAAAAGGTCTCCATGAGCCCAAAGGATGTCAGCACTAAACTGCATCTAGCAAAAATTCTTAATTTCATGCCTTAGATTAATTACAAACTCCTCACCCCACTCCTTAGAGTTTCTCCATTTGAGTTTCTCCCCTCTACTGCCTTCATACCCCACAAATACCTCCCCAGCCACCTCTCCTCCTCCTTTCTTCCCAAAGACATAAAGGTTTTTAATTCCTTTGCAGTGATTCCTCAGATTTTCTTGCTTAATTTCCTTTTGAATTCCTGTCCAGACAGAGGACAGCTTGAAGAGAAGACTCCAGGGGGAGCTTAGAGCTGCCCCCAGTCCCTGAAGGAACCTCCAGGAAGGATGGAGAGGGAATTTTCCTAGGAGTGTCCAGGGACAGGACAAGGGAAATGGATTTAAACTGAAGGAGAAGAGGCTCAGACTGGATCTTAGGAAGGAATTCCTCAGGTGATGAGGCTCTGGGACAGATTCTCAGAGAAGCTGTGGCTGCTCCCTCCCTGGAGGTGTTCAGGACCAGGCTGAATGAGGCCTTGAGCATCCTTGTCTGGATGAGAGAGCACCTGAGCTGAAAAGGTCTCCATGAGCCCAAAGGATGTCAGCACTAAGCTGCATCTAGCAAAAATTCTTAATTTCATGCCTTAGATTAATTACAAACTCCTCACCCCACTCCTTAGAGTTTCTCCATTTGAGTTTCTTCCCTCTGCTGCCTTCATACCCCACAAATACCTCCCCAGCCACCTCTCCTCCTCCTTTCTTCCCAAAGACATAAAGACTTTTACTTCCTTTGCAGTGATTCCTCAGAGTTTCTTGCTTAATTTCCTTCTGCATTCCTGTCCAGAGAGGGGACAGCTTGAAGAGAAGACTCCAGGGGGAGCTTAGAGCTGCCCCCAATCCCTGAAGGAACCTCCAGGAAGGATGGAGAGGGAATTTTCCTAGGAGTGTCCAGGGACAGGGCAAGGGAAATGGATTTAAACTGAAGGAGAAGAGGCTCAGACTGGATCTTAGAAAGGAATTCCTCAGGTGGTGAGACTCTGGGACAGATTTCCCAGAGAAATTGTGGATGTCCCCTCCCTGGAGGTGTTCAGGACCAGGTTGGATGAGGCTTGGAGCATCCTTGTCTGGATGAGAGGTGTCCCTGGGCATGGCAGGGAGGAGAGGAGCTCTGAGGTCCCTTCCACCCTCAGCCATTCTATGATTCTGTGATCACTCTCCAAACAATTGAGTTTTCATTTGTTTCTCTTCCCTCTTCTCACTAATTGATGGATCCTTTTTGTTTTCTGACTTGCTTTTCATGCATGTCCAGATCCCCTTTTTGATGGCTTTTTGTGCCTTTCTCCAAGTCAAGCTTTGGGAAAATGAAGAAGCAGAGGAAGAGATGAGGGGGCAGCAATGCTTTCTGTGCCCCAGCATCAGTGCTAGGGGGGGTTTCAACATAAATCAAGCAAAAATTAGGTGATTCTCCACCTCTGCTCAACCCCCCACAATTCTTTGTCCAGGTTTGGAGTTCTCAGAAGTCAGGAACCTGTTGGGAGGAGTCCATGAAAATGATCTGAAGGCTGAAGCAGCTCTGTGTGGAACCAGGAGGAGAGAGTTGGGGTTGTTCAACCTGGAGAAGGTTCTGGGAAGACCTCAGAGCAGCCTTTTAGCAAAGGTTGGAGTGCCAGGAGAAGGGGCAGTGGCTTTAAACTGGAAGAGAGGAGGTTTAGTTTGGACATAAGGAGAAAATTCCTTATAATGAGGGTGGGGAGTTCAAGTTGCCCAGAGAAGCTGTGGATGCCCCATCATGGGAAGCTTGGTGAGGTTGGAGGAAGCTTTGAGCAGCTTGATCAGGTGGAAGAGCATAAAATTATGGAATTATTTAGGTTGGAAAAGTCCTTTAAGATCATTGAGTCCCAACTGTAAATAAAACTGCTGAATTTCCCTGTCCCTGGCAGCAGATGTGAACTCAGTGACCTTCAAAGGTCCCTTCCAACCTAAACCCAAATCTGTGATTCCATGAAAATCTGTTGGGAAGATTGATCACAGGGTGGTTATTGAAATTCCTGCTAGCAGGCTATTTAGGATGTAGCAAGTGAAGGAGAAATGACAGAATGTTCACAGCTATCAACCACAGGAACATTTTTATAATTTCATCTCCTACTTCAGCTGCAACTCCAGGCTCAGAACTCCATTAAATCAGCTTTTGTCCCATTTCACTCAGCATAAGAACTGCTCTGGAGGCTGTTGTGGTATAAGAGCTGCTTTGAGGTGAAAAAGCTGGTTTTGGAAGCTTGCAATTTTGGGATTTTTTTCAGTAGATTGGTCTTAGCTTGACTCAGTCCTGTCTCTGCTTTTCTGTGACCTCAGATGCCACGGGCAGGGCAGAAGGGGCCTGGGGGTGCCACATGTGATGGAATCATGGAATGGGTTGGGTTGGAAGGGACCTTCAGGATCATTGAATTCCAACCCCTGGATGTGCAGGGACCCCTCCCACAGCCCAGGGTGCTCCAAGCCCCATCCAACCTGGGCTGAGACACTGCCAGGGATGGAGCAGCCACAGCTTCCTTGGGCAACCTGGCACAGGGGCTCAGAACCTTCAAATTAAAGAATTTCTTCCTCAGATCTCATCTCCATCTCCGCTCCTGTAGCTTGAAACCACCACCCCCCCATCCTGTCACTCCATGTGTGGTTGGAAGAAGATGATCTGGAAGGTCTCTTCCAACCCAAACCCTTCTGTGATTCCCAAGGGACACACTGGTGGTTGTCCTGTGCACCACAGGGGACCTGGGCAGAGCAGGAATGTCCCTGGGACATTGCAGACACCTCTTGTGCCCCTTTAGTGGGGGAGGGGGGGGTGAAAAGATCCCCCTTGGGACTCCAAACTTGGTGGGGGGACCACTGCCCATGAGCATCCCTGTCCCTGGGGACATCACAAGGGATGGGGCAGCCACAGCTTCCTTGGGCAGCCTGGGACAGGGGCTCAGCACCCTCACCCCAAACAATTTCTCCCTCCCCAAGATCTCCTCTCCATCTCCCCTCTTGCAGCTGGAAACCCTTCCCCCTCATCCCATCCCTCCAGGCCCTTGTCCCAAGTCCCTCCCCAGCTTTCCTGGAGCCCCTTCAGGCACTGGAAGATGCTCCAAGGGCTCCCCAGAACCTTCTCCTTCTCCTCCTTCTCCTTCTCCTTCTCCTTCTCCTTCTCCTTCTCCTTCTCCTTCTCCTTCTCCTTCTCCTTCTCCTTCTCCTTCTCCTTCTCCTTCTCCTTCTCCTTCTCCTTCTCCTTCTCCTTCTCCTTCTCCTTCTCCTTCTCCTTCTCCTTCTCCTTCTCCTTCTCCTTCTCCTTCTCCTTCTCCTTCTCCTTCTCCTTCTCCTTCTCCTTCTCCTTCTCCTTCTCCTTCTCTTCTCCTTCTCCTCCTTCTCCTCCTTCTCCTCCTTCTCCTCCTTCTCCTCCTTCTCCTCCTTCTCCTCCTTCTCCTCCTTCTCCTCCTTCTCCTTCTCCTCCTTCTCCTCCTTCTCCTCCTTCTCCTCCTTCTCCTCCTTCTCCTCCTTCTCCTCCTTCTCCTCCTTCTCCTCCTTCTCCTCCTTCTCCTCCTTCTCCTCCTTCTCCTCCTTCTCCTCCTCCTTCTCCTTCTCCTCTCCTTCTCCTTCTCCTTCTCCTTCTCCTTCTCCTTCTCCTTCTCCTTCTCCTTCTCCTTCTCCTTCTCCTTCTCCTTCTCCTTCTCCTTCTCCTTCTCCTTCTCCTTCTCCTTCTCCTTCTCCTTCTCCTTTCTCCTTCTCCTTCTCCTCTCTTCTCCAGACTGAACACCCCCAACTCTCTCAACCTCTTCCAGGCTCTCCCCACCCTCAAATTCCAGAATTTCTTCCCCATCTCCAACCTCAATCTCCCCTTTCTCTCCAACTTTTAACCCATTTCCCTTCTCCTCTCCCTACCCTCCCCTGTCCCAAGCCCTCCCCCAGCTTTCCTGCAGACCCAAGTCTTTGTCCTACCAGGATGTGACAGCCCTGACTCTTCCTGCAGCTCCCACCTCTAGGAAGAAGTTGCAGATCTGTAGCCTAAAAGTTCTTGAATTTCCATTTTTTGCTTGTAAATCTGCCCTGATTTGCCAACACAGATCTCTAAATCCACATGAAATATTCCACTGGAATATCATCATGTAACTTCTTGATAAAATTAACCTTCTTTTCAAAGAACTTAGATAACTACCCAGGGAAAACTGTTTCCAAACCTCTCTGCTGTCATCAGAGGACTTCTAACTTCTTGGGTTGTGTTTTGAAAACATAAAGATCTCATCCTCATCTGCAAGTACAAACAGGGAAAAACTCAAGGGTTTGATTATCCCTGCCAGGAATAAAGGGAAGCTGCAAACTGCTGAAAGTTTCCATGGAAGCTGAGGATGAGGGGGAGTTTCTACCACGGGTGGATGGCATCAATTTGGGGCCAAACCCAGAAGTTTGGGGAAGCAAAACGTTTCTGAATTGAGTTCAGCTTCTTTTTTTTATTCCTCCCATGTGACTGAATTCAGATATTAAATATCAAATGTGCTGGGCAGGAGTGGGGATTGATGGAGAGGCTGTGGGATCCACGTTGCTGTGGGATAACCTTGGAAGGATGGAGCCATTCAAGGGGACTGGGGCTGAAACTTCAAATGCCTCTTACAAGGAGAACCAAGATTAAGTAGAAAACCATTTGCCCTCTCAAATAGTGCAGAAACCAAGTGGGTTTTATCCCCAGGATGACAATAGAATGAAGCTCTTCTCCACCAGCATAAAGGAGGAGGATGCTGGGATTCATCCTGCCACTCTGATGGAAGGAGCATCCCTCTGCCAACATTCCTAACAACTCTTCCAAGTCAGCATCAATCTGAAATCAGCATCAAAATGTCTCTGTTGAGCTGCAGTTTGCTTGAGAGGAGAAGCAAGCAGGAGTTTTGTTGCCTCCTGGGAGAACTTTGAGTGTTTTCCAGTACCTGAGGGGCTGAAGGAGCTGGGGATGTTCAGCCTGGAGAAGAAAATAATATTCCATGGAGACCTCAAAGTGACCTCAATTAACTGAAGGGTCCTCCAGGAAGGCTGCAGAGGGACTGTTTGCAAGGGCCTGGAGGGATAGGATGAGGGGCAATGGCTTTAAATTGGATTTAAATTGGATATCAGGAAAAACTGACACTGGAGACACTGGAGAGGTTGTCCCAAGGGTCCTAAACCTGGCTCAGAACCATCAGGAATCTCAGCAAGGGATTGAGGATCAGGGTTTAGACAGCAGCCCTGCAGAACAGGACTTGGGGGATGAAAATGAACCAAAAGTGTCTGTTTGCAGCCCAGAAAATCAGTCCCAGCCTGGGCTGTGTCACAAGGAGGGTGCCAGCAGGAATAGAGAGGGGATTTTGCTTAGCTGGAGGATTGCATCCAGGTCTGGAGCCCTGAGGACAGGAAGGACATGGAGCTGATGGAGAGGGTCCAGAAATGATCAGGGGTTTGGGAACACCTCTCCTGGGAAGCCAGAATGAGGGAGCTGGGGGTGTTCAGCCTGGAGAAAAAAATATTCCATGGAGACCTCAGAGTGACCTCCAGGTACCTGAAGGGTCCTCCAGGAAGGCTGCAGAGGGACTGTTTGCAAGGGCCTGGAGGGATCGGATGAGGGGCAATGGCTTTAAATTGGATATCAGGAAAAACTGACACTGGAGACACTGGAGAGGTTTTCCCAAGGGTCCTAAACCTGGCTCAGAACCATCAGGAATCTCAGCACAGGATTGAGGATCAGGGTTTAGACAGCAGCCCTGCAGAACAGGACTTGGGGGATGAAAATGAGCCAAAAGTGTCTGTTTGCAACCCAGAAAATCAGTCCCAGCCTGGGCTGTGTCACAAGGAGGGTGCCAGCAGGAATAGAGAGGGGATTTTGCTTAGCTGGAGGATTGCATCCAGGTCTGGAGCCCTGAGGACAGGAAGGACATGGAGCTGATGGAGAGGGTCCAGAAATGATCAGGGGTTTGGGAACACCTCTCCTGGGAAGCCAGAATGAGGGAGCTGGGGGTGTTCAGCCTGGAGAAAAAAAAAATATTCCATGGAGACCTCAGAGTGACCTCCAGGTATCTGAAGGGTCCTCCAGGAAGGCTGCAGAGGGACTGTTTGCAAGGGCCTGGAGGGATAGGATGAGGAGCAATGGATTTAAATTGGATTTAAATTGGATATCAGGAAAAACTGACACTGGAGACACTGGAGAGGTTGTCCCAAAGGTCCTAAACCTGGCTCAGAACCATCAGGAATCTCAGCACGGGATTGAGGATCAGGGTTTAGACAGCAGCCCTGCAGAACAGGACTTGGGGGATGAAAATGAACCAAAAGTGTCTGTTTGCAACCCAGAAAATCAGTCCCAGCCTGGGCTGTGTCACAAGGAGAGTGACAGCAGGAATAGAGAGGGGATTTTGCTCACCTGGAGGATTGCATCCAGGTCTGGAGCCCTGAGGACAGGAAGGACATGGAGCTGATGGAGAGGGTCCAGAAATGATCAGGGGGTTGGGAACACCTCTCCTGGGAAGCCAGAATGAGGGAGCTGGGGGTGTTCAGCCTGGAGAAAAAAAAATATTCTGTGGAGGCCCCAGAGTGACCTCCCAGTACCTGAAGGGTCCTCCAGGAAGGCTGCAGAGGGACTGTTTGCAAGGGCCTGGAGGGATAGGATGAGGGGCAATGGCTTTAAATTAGAGGAGATTTAGATTGGATGTCAGGAAAAAGTTCTGTACCAGGAGGGGGGTGGAAAACTGGCAGAGGTTGCCCAGGGAGGTGGTTGAAGTCTCATCCCTGGAGATGTTCAAGGTGAGGCTTGAGGAGGCTCTGAGCACCCTGAGCTGGGTGAGGGTGTCCCTGAGACTGCAGGGGTTTTACTGAATGACCTTTAGAGGTCCCTTCAACCCAGATTATTCCCTAATTCTGTGATTCTGCCTGAAAGAGGTCTACAAGGATGCTGGGGAGGTCGTGAAGTGATAGGACAAGGGGTGATGGCTTTGAACTGGAAGAGTCTCCTCTTTCTAAGATTTTGGTTAAACGCAAGGAAGAAATTCTTGAATTTGAGGGTGCTGAGCCCCTGTGCCAGGCTGCCCAAGGAAGCTGTGGCTGCCCCATCCCTGGCAGTGTCTCAGCCCAGGTTGGATGGGGCTTGGAGCAGCCTGGGCTGTGGGAGGGGTCCCTGCACATCCAAGGGTTGGAACTGGAGGAGCTTTTGGGTCCCTTCCAACCCAAACCACAGAATCCCAGAATGTTTTAGGTTGGGAGAGACCTCCAAGCTCCTCAATCCAACCTCTGACCCACCCCATCCTCTACCTCCTGACCCATGTCCCTAAGGACCAGCTCCAAATGCCTTTAAATCCCTCCAGGGATGGGGACTCCACCTCTGTCCTGGGCCATTCCAACCTGACCTTTAATGTTCCCAGAGATGGCAAATCCATCACCTCCCTGGGAAGCTGGTGACAGTTTCACCACCCTCATCCTAAAAAATGTCTTCCTAATATCCAGTCTGAACCTTTCTCTCTTTTAGTTAAAAAAACATTCTGTGGCTGCCCCATCCCTGGCAGTGTCTCAGCCCAGGTTGGATGGGGCTTGGAGCAACCTGGGCTGTGGGAGGAGTCCCTGCCCATGGAATTGGGGTTGGAATTAGAAGATCTTTCAGGTCCCTTCCAACCCAAGAGCTGCCCATACATTTTAGGTTTCATCTCATCAGCAGAGGCAGAAACAAGATCTCTAGGTGTTGACCCATCTATAAAATACACAAATTGATGCATAAAGATGTTAAAGAGGTAAAATTGCCTCCACCTGATGTTGGAGCACCAGCTAAACCAGCACAATTCCCTAAAGAAATGTTCTTCCAGCTCCCAACTGACTTGTTGAAGCCACATAAGCAATGAAAGAGTTGATGTGGCTTTTCTTTCTGTGGGGCCTGGTTCCCTCAGGTTGGCTCATGGAGTTTTATTACCCTGGAGGGAAAAAAATTTACACCTTTAGAGCTGTGAAGATAAAACCTGAGACAAGCCTGAAAGCTTCAGGACTCATTGAAGGTTGCTGCAGGCACATTACAAATTGCAGCTGCTCTTGGGAAGTGTCATAGAATCATAGAATTGGCTGGGTTGGAAGGGACCTCAGAGATCCTCAAGTCCAACCCTTGATCCACTCCCCCCGTGGTTCCCAGCCCATGGCACTCAGTGCCACATCCAGGCTCTTTGGAAATAGCTCCAGACACGGAGAATCCACCCCTTCCCTGGGCAGCCCATTCCAATGCCTGATCACCCTCTCCAGAAAGAAATTCTTTCCAATCTCCAACCTAAACCTCCCCTGGCACAACTTGAGACCATGGCCTCTTGTCTTGCTGAGAGTTGCCTGGGAAAAGAGACCAACCCCCCCCTGGCTCCAACCTCCTTTCAGGGAGTTGCAGAGAGTGATGAGCTCTCCCCTGAGCCTCCTCTTCTCCAGCCTCAACACCCCCAGCTCCCTCAGCCTCTCCTCACAGCATCTCTGCTGGATCCCTTCCCCAGCCCACTTGCCTCCTTTGGACCTGCTCCAGCACCTCAAGCTCCTTCCTGAGGGGCTGAGGGGCCCAGAACTGGACACAGGACTCAAGCTGTGGCCTCCCCAGAGCTGAGCACAGGGGCAGAATCCCTTCCCTGGACCTGCTGGCCACGCTCTTCCTCAGCCAGCCCAGGATGCCCTTGGCCTTCTTGGCCACCTGGCCACACTGCTGCCTCCTCTTCAGCTTCCTGCCAATCCCAGCTCCCTTTCTGCCACTCTGTGCCCAGCCTGGAGCTCCCCAGGGGGTTCTTGTCTTGAACCTCATCCCATTGGGATCATCCCAACTCTCCAGTCTCTCCAGGTCCCTCTGCAGAGCCCTCCTGCCTTCCAGCTGATCCACACTCCCCCCCAGCTTGGGGTCATCTGGGAATTTGCTGATGATGGACTCAATCCCCTCATCTAAATCCTCACTCAAGATATTGAACAGAACTGGGCCCAACAGTCCAGCTTGATAAAATTCCCCAAGAACTTGAACTGCTCAAGGACACAATTGGAAAAAAAAAAAAAATAACATTTTGAGAGGCTGGTGGAAGGTTTCCAGCCTGGCTGGTTGGAGAAGAAGGAGGAATGCAGCCTGGCATTCCCCAGCTGAGGATTTTTCTCACATATGTCAGGATATTTTGAATCAGAGGTTTTTTCTCACACATGTTGGGATATTTTGAAGCGTTGAATTGTAGGTTTTTATCACAAGGGTTGGGATATTTTGGATGCTTTCCTTCCAAAATGATCCTGGTTTGCACAGGCGTGCGAGAAAGGGGGAATAACAACTCTTGTTCTACACCAAACCAAAACCAAAATGACAGAAAAAACCAAGCTTACATTCTAGATGCTTGATATTTGATTACAAGAGTTGTTTTGTTGGGTTTTTTTCCCCTTTGAAAGCAAACGTTGAGGAAATCCTCAGGGATTTGTTCAGCTCTGGGGTTGGCAGCAGGAGGGAGGCTCAGGAGTTTGCACTCAAAATCCTCAGCACTGTGGAGAGACTGAAGATTCCTCTTAAGAACTTGAAAAGGAAGGTGGTGGAAGGCAGGACAGGTGCAAGCAGGATTTAATCAGTCATTTAAATCAGATATTTTAGCACCAGGGCTGTGACCTGGCCCCAAGGAGGTGGCAAATGTGACGGTGCAGCTGGGGATGCTGGAGGTGGCTGCTTGGTGTTGGAGGGATTTACCCCACCAAGAACTTGGCATTTCAGGCCAACGTGCTGAATAAAAAATAAATAGGAATAAAAAAGCTTCCTAAACAAAAAAAAACCAAAAAGAATGAGGTGGAGCTGCTAGGTTCTGTCCCTTTCATTTTAGGAAGCTGGGAAAAAGAAAATACCACTGATGCTTCCCCCTTTTAATTCCTGAATGGGGGATTTTGGGGTGATGAGCTGAGCTGCTCAGGGCTGAGCCAGGATGGTTGTTTAGGGGTTGTTGGTTTATTCTGATTGTTCCCTTTTCCATCCAAGCTCCTCTGTCTGTTGTGCAACTTGCCCAGACTTGAGCTCCAGGGGAGCTTGGAGAGAGACTCTAAAGAAAAAAAAGAGTTTGGAGAGTAACAAACCCCAGGGCTGGAGGTTCAGCTGCAACCCCCTGGCAATATCCTTTCTGGGGTCTGAATTCCCAAGGGGGAAGGGAGGAAGCAGGAGCAGGATGGAGCTGCTCAACCATCTTCAGAATCTTGACCTTGGAGTTTGGATTGGCAGGAAGCTGAAGAGGAGGCAGCAGTGTGCCCAGGTGGCCAAGAAGGCCAATGGCATCCTGGGCTGGCTGAGGAAGAGCGTGGCCAGCAGGTCCAGGGAAGGGATTCTGCCCCTGTGCTCAGCTCTGGGGAGGCCACAGCTTGAGTCCTGTGTCCAGTTCTGGGCCCCTCAGCCCCTCAGGAAGGAGCTTGAGGTGCTGGAGCAGGTCCAAAGGAGGCAAGTGGGCTGGGGAAGGGATCCAGCAGAGATGCTGTGAGGAGAGGCTGAGGGAGCTGGGGGTGTTGAGGCTGGAGAAGAGGAGGCTCAGGGGAGACCTCCTCACTCTCTGCAACTCCCTGAAAGGAGGTTGGAGCCAGGGGGAGGTTGGGCTCTTCTTACAAGAGGGCATGGGCTTAATTAGGTTGGATATTAGAAAGAATTTCTTTACAGAGAGAGTGATCAAGCATTGGAATGGGCTGCCCAGGGAAGGGGTGGATTCTCCGTGTCTGGAGATATTTCAAAAGAGACTGGATGTGGCACTGAGTGCTCTGGGGTGGTTGTGGATTAAAGGTTGGAGTTGATGCTCTCAGAGGTCATTTCCAAGCTGGATAATTCTGGGATTCTGTCTCCCACAATGTTCCCTGGGGAGAAAGGGAAATCACTCTCTGCAACTCCCTGAAAGGAGGTTGGAGCCAGGGGGGGGGTTGGTCTCTTTTCCCAGGCAACTCTCAGCAAGACAAGAGGCCATGGTCTCAAGTTGTGCCAGGGGAGGTTTAGGTTGGAGATTGGAAAGAATTTCTTTCTGGAGAGGGTGATCAGGCATTGGAATGGGCTGCCCAGGGAAGGGGTGGATTCTCCGTGTCTGGAGCTATTTCCAAAGAGCCTGGATGTGGCACTGAGTGCCATGGGCTGGGAACCACGGGGGGAGTGGATCAGGGGTTGGACTTGATGATCCCTGAGGTCCCTTCCAACCCAGACAATTCTATGATTCTATAAGACAACTCCAGTCAGACTCTAAAAGGTATTTCCTTTCTTTTTTTTTTCCCTTCTCTTTCCAGACTTTATATTCAGAGCACCCATTAAATTAAGCAAACCAGGGGAACTCCGAGAAGAATATGAAAGCCAGCTAAGGAAGGTACAGTATCCTCTGTCATTGCAGTTTGTCTTCCAGAATAACTTGGATTTCCTGCAGAAATGCCATCCTACCTATCAGGAAACTCGTAGGGCTTTGTATTTTTGCTCTGTAACAAAGGTCATTTATTCCCTTGATGCTGTTCAGCCAGTTCAGGGAAATATTGGCTGTAATTGAGCATTTAGAAGCCAGATTTTGCTGTCTTAGGCTCCTTTCCAGAACGTGGCAGTGTCCTTTCCTTGGTGGACCTGGAATGATTCTTCAGCTGTACAAGGTTTATTAGAGCATCAAGATTTGTGGGTGTAATTCCATAAAGGCTTTTGCAGCAGGAGGCATCTCCTGCAGGAACATCCTTCTCAGAAGCTTTCTATTTTTAGACAAGAACAAAAAAAAAGTCATTTAAAGACAAAAAGATTTAAAAAAAAAAAAACAACTGAGAAGGGAGGAAAAGCTTTGCAGCTGTTTCAGGGTTAAACTCTGGGAAAATCTTTTCTAGATTTTAAAAAGGAATTTATTTTTTGCTCTTCATTGGAGTTGTTGAACTCTCTCCAGTTACATTTCTGGAGGCTGCTTGCTTTTTAAGTGAGAAACATTACAAGTGAAACCAAGAAGTGCTGCAGCCCAGCAGATGATGATTTCCATCACAACCCCTCTCTAAATCATTCCTGCTGATGCAACTTGCTAAAACATCCCTGTTTCTGTCATCCCTTCCTCTGCCTGGACCTCTGCACCCTCCTGCCAAACCAGTGTGGACTCTGCCACACTGGGGCAATAAATTTAATCACTTTTTCAGGGGGTTTGATCTCTGTCAGGGTGATTTTCCTTGGAGATGGGTCCAGCCTCTCAGACTGATTAATTTACCTGCTGGGGAAATAACTGAGTTATTGGGGTTTTTTTCCATCATTGAAGAATTTTCTTTAGGTTTTCACTTGAAGCTCTCAACAAGAGTAGAAGTGGTTGGGAAGCTGATGGTTGGTTAGAAAAAAGGTTTTGCCCAACCAAGTGATGCTGCCTGGGAGAAATCCTTCCTAGGTGGTATTTAAGGTGTAAATAAGTACTCTGGGAAATGCATAGATGGGAGGAAACAATTCAAAAATGCAGAAGGATTCTCTCTTCTGCTTCTCCATGTGTGCAGTTACTGATGGGCAGTGTCACTGCAGGAATTAGTAGGGGGATAAGTGTTGTTGTACTATTAGTAGGAGTATTGGGACTAAGAGAAGTGTTCAGCCTGGAGAAGGCTGAGAGGGGATCTGCTGAATGTCCATCAATAGCTGAGGGCTGGGGGGCAAGAGGA
>NW_022045426.1:0-50750 GCF_003957555.1 Calypte anna | reverse complement strand
GCCTAACTCCAAAGCTGCGTTACTCTTCTTCTATCCTATCTAAATACTGTGCAGTACTTGGTTTTGCCATGTTTGTTGTTTCAGTGTCTGCATTTACCCCACACTGCTGTCAGTAATTTCATCCAGTTGCTCCCCACACATTTTTCACACCTGTAGTTAAGATCTCTATAGGACAGCTTCTGTGTTATTCTCAGACCTGCAGGAGCCTGTTAAAGAAGGAAACTGATGCCGGGCAACCTTTTAGAAAGCTTTATTCTTCTCTGTGCTTGTTAAACGTCTTTCCAGTTGTAAAGTTGGCATCCTTCTAGGCAACATAAGCCTCATCCTCTCTTAAGCTGAGGCAACCTGATATCAGGTGCATTGAATGCAGCTCCTGAGAGGTTCTTGCTGGTTCAACCTACAGCCAAATGTACCTTCACTTAAAACTGCAGGAGGGGCTCAGATGTTGTGGAAGGAGAGAGCAGCATACTCTAGGAACTGGGACTCTTGGAAGAAGCCACAGTGCTGCAGAAAGGCTGGAGGTTGGTTTTGCTGTCATAATTTCTTTTAAGAACAAAGTTAAGGCCAAGAGGATGGGTAGGCTTGACCCTGCACTCCATATTATTGCACTCCATAAGGGGGCTGCCTGCATGTACTGCACACAGGTCTTGTGCAAGGAGACATCTGGAGATAGGCAGGACCCATCTGGATCAGACCTCTCTCCTGGGAACGGTGCTTGTGTGACTTCCTGGACACCATAAAGTTGCCAGAAACATGAAGGCACTTCAGAAATGGGCAGGAGTGATGAAAAGTCTGCAGGGAAAGGCCTGAAGGAGGAGTAAGAGGGGGACTTGCCTGCCTGCAAGAACTCTGGCTGAGGTTATTAAGTGTCCTCCGGTGGTTTCACTGGGAGGAAGGGAATGAAATCAAGCAAGAAAAATTGCGTCTGAACATCAGGAAATGGTTTCCGTCACAGAGATGTATTAGTCTGGGGAATTGCTTCCTTAGGCATGGGGTGAGGAGGACATGGTTGCTTAAGACATAGTTGGTGGGCTTCTGAGGTGAAAGGGAAATGTCCCATTGAGGAGTCAGCCTGTCCAAGCTGTGCCAAGTTGTGACAGTCACAGCACCACTGTCACTCACTTACTGTGCTGATATCATTCAGAGAGTGATGGTGTGTGCTCTGTGCACTCCTGGGGCCCCGAGGTGTCTGGTTCCACAGCCTGGGAAGGAGACGAACACTCCTTGCAGTGTTCAACACCAAGCTACTGTGTCCTCCTTCTGTGAATGGACACTTGTATGGCTCTTGTCTCATTTATTCAGATACCAGAGGTGAAGGAGTTGGGCAGGAGGAAAAGGGTTCCCCAATGGTCCTGGACATCTTACACCCCCACATTGTGGTGGGCACAATGGATAGGAGGTCACCTGGTGTACCTGCATGTGTGTGAACCCTCCTCCAGCATTGTTCTCCAAGCTCTGGCATGACCACCACCAGCCCAGTCTGTGTCCTCCAATACATTTCTCCTGTGGGATTTTTGCTGCACGGCTTCCTATCTTTCCTTTGCCTTCCCTCACTTGCCAACTCAGCCTCTTGGGCTTGCTTTGGCCAAGAATGACCATGTCCCCAGGGCCACACTGGTGTTTTCCTTCAGAAACACTGCCTGCTGCAGCCAGCAGCACTGTTCCTCCAGTAGATGCATCTGTTTCCCAAATAGGACCTATTGGTAGTCTGTATCATTTCTACCTTTTCCTCCTTTCCAGTCCCTCCTCTCCTCCCCACTTGTCCCAGAGTTTTGTTGTTGCCATGGTTACCCCTTATCTTTAAGAGATATATTCTCCCCCCCCCCCTCAAGTGTAAAGTGAAATTCCCAAACCTCACCTTCCATATAGAACTGCCTCCCTCTCAAGTGGCACTAATTGAGCATGAAATGCTGTGCAGCTAAATTACACCATAATTTATATGGCATTATATGATTTAAGCAGTGGCTCAGGAGTGCTGGGAACAAGAATCACTCCCCTCTTCCCACACTCTTCACCTCCTCACTCTGCTGCTGGCACTGCTGCCTGAGTTGGAGCATCGCATCCTCTGAGGCAGGATCAGCCTGAGCAGAGCAGCCAGCATGTCACAGCCTGATTTTCTGGGGAAAGCCAACAGCTTGTTGGGCACTTATCAAAGTAATTACAGCCTGATAACTCTGAAGAGTGCTGATTTTCAACCAGGAATTCTTCCTAAAGCTTCTGTGTACAGGATGTCACCAGCATCCTGAAGGGAGCTTGGTGATTTTAGCCTGTCAGAATGAGACTCATGAGGATGAGGGCTTTTCTCCTTTGGAAAGTGAGAAATTCAGTGCCAACAGTTTGGCCAGTTGGAAACTGGCAGCCAAATTACATTACATTGGCTATTATTTAATTCCCAGACTTTCCTCCCAGATCATTTCCTCCAGCAGCTCTCTTACACTACTGCTTCTCCATGGTAAGGAGACCCCTGTTGTCCTTAAGCATATAGGAAATCACTTGTTCTCCAATCTGAATTTTTAAGTCAAATACTACTTTGAAGAAAAATCCAAAGATTTCACTTTCAAAATGCAAACCAAGATGTTCCAACACTTTCCCAGTGTTTTTTTCAGCCTGAAGCTATTTGGCAAAATTGATAAAAATATCACAACCACTCCCATCAGCCCAAAGTGTATTTTTAGAGAGAAAAAGGAAAATTTTCATTCATTCGTTTATGCAATCATTAAAAAAAAATGTCACCTACTTCAATTCAGAATTTTGACACTGTGCAAGAATCTCTGGAAGACATGCATTCTCCTGTGTTCATGACATAACCAGAGGTACAGGGGTACAGAACAGCTTCTAACTTCTTTTCATTTTTCTCTCTTTCTTTTTTTGTTTGTTGTTTTTTTTTTCTTGTATTATTATATGAGGACTATGGTTAATTGGGACTTCTCCAAGCCAAAAAGTAATTGGTGAAAAGGAACAGCCATGCCATAGAATTGGAAGTAGGGCTGCATCAGCTATCAGTCATGGGCAAACCAGGATCAGTTTGGGGGGAAAAAAATCATTTTAATTTATTATTAATCAAAACAGGGCAAAGAGAAAACAAAAAACAGAGCTTAAATACTTTACCTTTCTCATCTTCCTGAGCCCGAGTTCCTTTGTTCTCAATATCTCCACATCTTCCCCCCCAGCAGCACAAGGGAACAGGGAGCGAAGTTTACAGTCAGGATGTCACAGCTTGCTTTCTGCCTCTCCTTCCTCCTCAGGGAATCATAGAATCATAGAATTGGCTGGGCTGGAAGGCACCTCAGAGATCATCGAGTCCAACCCTTGAACCACTACTGCTGCAGCTACCAGACTATGGCACTGAGTGCCACATCCAGTCTCTTTTTAAATATCTCCAGGGATGGAGAATCCACCACTTCCCTGGGCAGCCCATTCCAATGTCTGATCACCCTCTCAGTAAAGAAATTCTTTCTAATATCTAACCTAAACTTCCCCTGGCACAACTTGAGACCCTGCCCTCTGGTCTTGTTGAAAGTCATCTGGGAAAAGAGACCAACCCCCACCCGGCTCCAACCTCCTTTCAGGGAGTTGTAGAGAGTGATGAGGTCTTCCCTGAGCCTCCTCTTCTCCAGGCTGAAAGGATTTCAGGGAGAAGGATTCCTCACAGTCTCCCCCTGCTCCAACTTGGGGTCTCTCTCGTGTAATAAAGTCCTTCACAAACCCTTCCAACATGAGTCCTTCTGACGAGGTACAATCTCCCAGGAACAGACTGCTCCAGCACAGGCATCCCACAGAGCCACTGACTACTTCTGAAACAGTCACCTCCCTTGGCACGAGGTCCCCCATGGCTGCAACATCTGCTCCATGATCCTCCATGGCCTGGTCCACAAATTGTCCACCATGAACCTTCAGGGTCTGCTCCACAGTGCTCATCCATGGTGGGGACAGGGAGTCATCTCATTGTGGGATGTAGAAGCATCTCTCTTCAGGGCACCTCATCCCTCTCCTTACTCACCAACCTTGGTCTCCGTGCTCTTGGATTGCTCTCCTCTGGTGCTACTCACTCTCAGGGTGTTGCTCTCTCTACTACTCCTCTCCTCTATCCTGAGATCTTCTTTTCCCTTCTTCTATGTGTTAATTGTAGAGGTGTACATCCCTCATCCCTGATGGCCAGACATTTTGGAGGGAGAGACCTTTCAGAATCTAATTACAGGAGCCACTCCTGGGGCCCTCTCCCCCAAAAGCAGCACATCAGCCCAGAACAAAAGGGATTTGATTCTTCATAAATGAAGGTTAACCTGGGTAACTATTCTTGCTGTAGGTGGTAAACATTCATAAGGGTTATAAAAAACACATGGATTATTTCACAAAGGGAGGATTCATCAAAAGCTGCTTAATCCTGGAGTGGTGTTTTGTTGCAAGCTCGAAGACTTTTCTCAGGAAAAATTGTAATGTTTTGTTCCTGGTTTGATACACAGCCTTGGGGATTTTGGAGTTCTGGGAGAGGTTTTTCAGAAGGATTTTTATTATGACTCACTGTGATCTTACGGTCCTATCTCAGGTGATTACTGTGAAGCAGGAAGGGACTGTGGAGGTGTCTGAGTTCCTTTCTAGATGGTGCAGGCAATAACAACATGCCAGAACTCCTCCTAAAACATGCAGCCTCCTTCCACTGACAATATTGCAGTGAAAAAGGTCAATCTATGCAAACCAGAGAGTTTCATTTATTAGGACAAAATTCATTTTGGGGTGGGAAGGGAGGGGTGGGAAAGAAAATAAAGAGGATGAGCACTTTGATAAGGTTGAAATGCTTCGTTTGGGTCTTTCTGGAGTGCAGTGTTTCAAGATGATTTCTTCCTGTGTTTCAAAAAGGGAAATGCATTGTAAAACCAAATGAAAAAATTAAAAGAGCAGAAACTGAAGCAGAAAACTTTGAGTCATCCCCAAATCTTTTCTTTTTTCCCTGCTGTTTTCCTTCAAGAAGACAGTTAAATCTCCCTGGCTTTTGTTCCATTCTGCAATGGAAAACCTATTAAAATCACTGAACTTCCCCCAGGTTCTCACACAACCCTGTTCTTCGGGATAATCTTTGTGGTGGGAATCCAAGATATCAAACCCAGGTCACCTTCTGACTCTCCATCTGCCCCAGATAATGCTCCTAGGTCATGCTGAGCTCTGCTAAAAAAAAAAAAAAAAAAAAAAAAAAAAAGCAGAGAGCTGGTTCAAAACTTGCCCATCTTACTAAGCAGAAAGAGAAAAGACTGGGCTCCACAGCTGCCTTTCAGGACCATTAATATCCTTGAAGACAGGCTCTGAGTTTTGCCACTGGAGGAGCAGTGGGCAATAGCAACCCTGCCACTCCTGAACGCTCAGGAAGCAGAGAGACCACACAACACATATCCACCCCAACAAGACATGGACAGCCCCTGGGACCAGCTCTCCACCACTCCTGCCATAATCTTCAGACTTGTTTCTCCACTCTCATGATGGTAACACACTTTCCTAAGCCCTGCTTCAGACAAGCTGCCTCTGTGCTGGTGGTAGCCAGGCAAGGAACCGTGTTTTTTGCTGCCACCCAGCTTTGTGAACTGAAGGGAAATGTTTGTGCTCCTCATCTTTTCTCTAGCATTTGGCAGCCCTTTGAGGTGATCTTTTTCCACTTTATCCTGCCTCGTTTCACAGCACAGAGTAGACCTCTAGCACCTCACCTAATGAGGCCATGCTGCTGGTTAGCACACAAAATTAATAATTACTTTCAAGAAGCTGCACTCAGAGCTGAGCTTGGACAAAAAATATTAATTTTTCCTTTTTCAATCCTGGTTGGAAAATGTTTTTGCAACAGAAATAAAACTTCAACTGAATTTAAGAGGTGAAAAGTATCCTTCTGACTCAAAGGAAGCCTCTTGTTCCAGTTCAGAGCTTCCCAGCATTTCCTAGAGATAACTATGTTAAGAGAAAGTTTTCAGGTGGAAGACGTCAAAATGCCATTTTAGCACTGGTAGTCAGGCTTCTTTCTGACTGAAGCAGCATCTTTTCACACTGAAATTAATTGCAGTATTGACACGTTTTAAAATATGCTTTGTCTGCAGGAAGTTTCACCCACAAGGTGTAATTCCTTTGCATTCCTGTGGCCACGGAGGTGTCATGCAGAAGGTTTTGGTGCTCCCATGAAAAGGGAGGAAGAAGCCTCAAGAGCCATGAGTTGCAGTGCTGTGGGGCTTTTTTCAAAAAGCAAAATAAAACAGTCTTTTGAGAGCAGGAATCTAGCCCTGGCAGAACAGATGTTGTAACTTATCACATTTATGGTGGAAACTTGAGGGCCAAGTGGGAATTCAAAGAACAAATAGTTAACAGCATAAACCCAAATAAGGAGAAATATATAAAGTGTATCAGAAGAGTGAAGGGAGTTGATTGGTCTGAGGGAGCAGCAGGGGGTAGAAACTAGCAATTAAAGAGCAGAAGGAGGAAGAGGAGGCTGAGGAGGGCATTTCTCAGGAGCCAGGTGATTCCTTTAAATCTATAAGGGTAAAAATATATAATGTCTCATTAAAATCAGCTGCTGTCCTGGAGGACCCGAGAGGAACACACACTTTATCCCTCTTCTAGAAATGACAGGATGAACTAAGGGCAAGGGATGAGCTGAGAGTTACAGGGCACTGAGTTCTGCTCTAATTAACTGCCCCAAGCTTCATTAGCTCAGAGGGTCCTTGTGTCCTTGTGCCCTTCCAGGACGCTGAGAAAAAATGTGAGATCTCTGAAGTGACACAGATTGCCATCCCGAGCTGAAACAGAGTCCCCACACCTGTGCTGTGCCAGAAGATGGAGAGGTGATGCATGTACCCTTAGAAACTCCCCAGGCTGCCTTACTAACATCTCACAGTGGCTGAGCTCCCTGAAATTTTGGCTTGCTGGCTGCCTCCCCTCTCTCCCCCTTAAACACTTTTGTTGTCATGATTAATTGTTTGCCAGCTAAGCTATTACTTGCCAGGCTGTTTGTTAGCCTCTTTATCCTCTGTGATGTATAGGGGCTTGTTTATATGAGGCTAAAGATATGTGAGAGGCTGCAGAGCTGAATGGAGCCATGCAGGAGAGGATGGCTAGAGGAGGGTGTCAGAGGATGAAAATGCCTCTGGCAACCAAAACACACAATTTCCTAACCAAGGGAACTGGCATTTTAGCGTGGTCCCATCCTGTCAGGCCCAGTCAGTGTTTTGCTCAGATCTAGTATTTGTTGCATGCTATACCCTATGATAAGAGGAGAATGTATTGTGGAGCTTTAATAAAGGCTGTTGCTCATAACACTGCTTACTGAAGTCTTTCATCTTCTCTCTAATTAATTCATGCTAATTTACTTGCCAGTTGGATACATCAATTTGGAGTCTAAAACAGAACCCAGGTTTGTTTGTGGAGGTGAGCATGCTGCAAAATATAGCTCTCCTGTCAGAAAAAGACCTGCAAAAAGTGGAAGATCTGGATGCAAAGTGCTGTTCAGCATGGGTTGGAGGAAAGCAGCACTGCACCAGGGTCCCACATCTGCCCCTCTTCTGCACAATAAGCCCCAGGGAGTCAGGAACTCCAGTAGAAATCCCTGTTATTGCTACCAGGATCTTTCTACTCCATAGTAGTCTTCCTTTGCTTTTATCAACATAAAGATGGAAGACCATACCCTCTGTTACCCAGAGTACCTCCTGAGTGTCATGATTAAGCCAAGCTTTATTGGAAGATGCCATTTTTTCAGACTGGAATCTGGGGATGTTGAAACCTCTCAGTTCAAGATGTTTTTGCCTAGTGCAGCAGGCCCTGGAGGGTTTGGAGAAAGAGCACAGTGGGGAGTGCCTTCAGGCTGAACTCAAAATTTTTGCTTCCCACCAGCAGTACAGCAACTCCTGCTGTAGCCTGTGGGATATGGGTCACAGCTGAGAGGGCTGAAAGGGATGCAGAGAGCCATAAGTCATCTCCCTCCCTTTCTCCACTCCTTCCTGGCAGGCATGTTATTCTTGAAGATTCCCCCAAATAGCAAGTCTACTTCTCTCCAGACAGTCAGCAAGCACTTAATTCTTGTCACTTTGATTTACTTCTATCTTGCTTGAAATCCCCTTCCTGCAGTTTAAACCTGTTTCCTCTTTCCTGTCCAATGGCTATGGATCATTCCCACCCTCTCTGCAGCTTCATGGCTGTCCTCCTGCCCCTGTGTAGCCTGCTCTTCTTCGCAGCCCCAGGCTCTCTCTTCCTCTCAGCAGAGAGGAACTGAGCACTCCTCATGTTGGAGTGACACAGGTAGACATCAAACATGATGACAGAAGCAGACACCCAAGGGATGGGTGCACATGGGCTTGCACACCTGTGTGTGTGCTTCCAGCCACCGACTCCAGACTTTTCCTCTGCCAGCATCCTTTGCAAGCCACTGGCACAGCAACATGAGCCTCGGAGCTGTAGGAGAAATAAACAGTTCCCCCGAAGCCCCAGGTGCCACGAGCTGTGCAGCCCTCATGGAAAACCCCCTCAGCATTCAGGAGGAGGAAAAAAATCAGTTGTAAAAGTCTCCCTGCTCCTTGCCTTTGTAGATGGCTGGCTGATGGGCAGAGAGACAGCAAAGAAAGTGCCTGTGCACCCTCAGGCATGATAAATACCTAGCAGTGGATTCTAGAGAGTCAGAGGAAATTTTTGCTGGAAATGTGGATCATAAAGAGGTACTGCATATTCCAGCTGGTTTGAATTTTCTCTGTATTTATATTAAATAAAAACAAAACAAACAAACAAAATAAAAACCAAAACAAACAAAAAAAATCCAACATACAAAACAAAATATAAATTGGTATGTTATTACCTGATCAAAGTAGCTACTCATGTGTTTTTGCCTCCCCCTCCCTTTTTAAATTTAGCACGGGTATTTCAGATGCCAATATAGACCTTGCAAGAGAACAAGAGAGCCTTTCTCCAAGACTTTTTAAAGTAATCTTAGAGGATGGTTAATAAAGAGGCAGCATGGTGTGGTGTCTGGGTCAAGGGCTCAACAATCAGGAGACTTGGATTCCTTTCCAGGCCCTGCACAGCTCCAGAGCAAATGCCCCATTGCTCTGTGACTCAGTTTCCCTCTCTACAAAGTGAGATCCTAAGCCTACCTACCCTGGTGCTTTGACAGGGCTCAAAGTGCTATCAGAGAGCTAAAAATTGTCCCTGGTATTGTCACCACCCTTGCATCCTTCATCCAGCCAATTGATGCAACATGTCCCCTGCAGCACTCTCTGCTGCATCCCCAACCCAAGGCTGAGCCCAGGCTCTCTGGGCAAGTTGTAAAAAAACTCTGCTCAAGGACTTACAGCCATTTTAGCCAGCAATTAATTTGGAACCCAGGATTCCCTGGGTGCTGCTTGGAGATACAGAATGTGGAGACATAGAATGAATTCCCATTCAGGTGAGCTGACCTGGCACCACCAGCTTCCAAGGACAGTCTACCCCAGATTTTAGCAAATTGTGTGGCAAAAAAAGAGATTTTTGGCTCTCTGGCCTTTCCAATGTGAGAATTTTTACTTACAGATTCCACTGGTGATCAGGGGAAGCGTTGGGATGTTATGTTTTCTTTCTACACAAGCAAATATAGTGGAGACCAAAATTTTTTTTTTTTTGGCAGAATTTTCAGCAGAAAGTTCCCCACCCTGTTTGAAGTAGTTTAAAATTTTGGCAAAAAGAAACTGTGAAATAAACCTCCTTTTTCTACCAATATAGTAATACTGTAAGAAAAAAAAAGTTTGAATGAAAGTAAAAGCAAACACTGTTCTGTCTGGCTTAACATGTAAAAGTAGCATGAGAGGAGCCCTAGCATCAGGTCTTTTTATTGCCTATTGTGTTCTTGGCAGAACTTGCCCAGGACAGTCCCCAACTCCCCCAACATGCATGGCTGCAAGCACAGTCTGAGCCCACCAAGTGGCATTCTCCAAGAGACATTTTGACAGATTTCTATTTGGATTTTATAAAGAAATAAAGAGGATCACCACTGCACAAGGGAAGGAAAACCTTCAACAACTGAAAGGTGCTCTGAGAAGAGCCACTCCTAAGGCAGGGATCATGTCCCTTTGCAGGAGCAAGATGAGTCAGAAAGTGCCTGCAGTGCTTCCACTGTGGAGCAAAGTCCTGTTCTGTAAAACAGAAAATGTAAGGAATGTGTCCCACAACATCCCTCTCCAGTCACATGAAGATCTGCTTTCACCTTCACACATTTCTTCCTTTAGCTTTACAAGCTGATGTGCCAGGGTATCTCTGCCTCATGCAAAGCTGGGTCTGTGAGGACATAACCCATGGTTTTAAGCTTGAAGAGGTTAGATTTAGGTTAGATAGTAGGAAGAAAATCACTAGTCTGAGGTTGGTGAGACATTGACACAGGTTGCCCAGAGAGGTTGTGGATGCCTCATCCATGACATCTGCTGGATGGGTCTTGGAGCAACCTGGTCTAGTGGGAGGTGTCCCTGGGGTTTTAACTAGATGGTCTGTAAGGTCCCTTCCAACCCAACCTGTTCTGTGATATTCTATGATTTTGTGATATAGGAGGACATGCCAGGCAATGAGAGAGGAGGGACTTTTTTGAAGCATGTGCCTTGCCATGGTTACCCATCAGGCTCCTGATCTGGAAGAAAATTCTTCCCATATTATCTAGGCAGGACCTTGCTGTCCAGGTTCTACCCAGAGCAGAATACAGCCTCTCTCTTCATCTTCTGCCACAGCATGGTGTTCAGTCTGCTGGACACTCCACTGTCTGCAGAAGTACCTGAGCGTCACACAGGAAATATGATGAAAAAGAGCAATTCAGACAGCAGCCTGTGACATTGCTTTGACCATATTTCAGGATCTGCAAGGAGGTGAAGAAGATACACCCCTGAGTCCATAGACATCGTCCTCATGGAATGCAACAACCTTAGGGGAAAGGTGTTTTTAATATTTATGAAACTATGGAGGTCCTCATGTAGCCGTGTATTCTTAGTCCTCTTAAACACATGGGGCAGGGAGACACTGTTCCACCATTATATAGAAAGAAACCTTAATGAGGACCAAGTGGTTTGATGAAGCTCTGCAAGAAACCTGTGCCTTGACTGGAGACGTCTTCTGGTTGCCAGACCTCAACATCCATTGTGCCTTGAGTTTTCATGGCTCCGCATGGCAAAGCAGAGATGTGTCCAGCTGGTGGGGTGAAGAGGAGAGGGGACAGTGGGCACAGACAGAACCTTCCTTGAGAGATTCTGTATATTTAGCCAAACAACCCTTAACAATTCCAGGTTTTATTCCCCATCCTGCCAGCTCATGAAGCAAGCTGAACACTTCCAACACCCAGCTGAGCTTTGCATTTCATCTCATCTTAAATCTGCTGTCTGGAGACCTTTGCTTTCATTTGTTCCAAAACCATGGCCTAAGCCATGGAGGGGGATTTTTCCAGTAGGTGTCTGTGTGGCAGGGGAGGAGGAACTCAGTCGGTGATTCAGCTTCATACTAACAAGGAGAAATTAAAACATAACCTGACTTCATGCAACCAAACAAGCCAAACAACCAAACAATCTAATCAGTGCTTTCTAAAGGAATTAAATGCCAATCTATTTTAAAATGCATTTCACTGTGACTTAATGAGGGAAACGGGGAAAAATCAATTGGTTGTGTAATTTGGAATTTCAATAATATAAACAGTAAATGTCAATTAGGAACATTCTTATTAATATCACAAAATTCTTAGACAGATCGTAGTCATGTAACTAAAGTGTGACAAACCAGCTTGAAGAGTCTGAGGCCTGACAGTGGTTGCTGGGGCAAGGACAGGGAGCGGGACAAAGGGAGTTTGTGTTTGAGGCAGCATCACTGCAGGAAGCCAACTGGTTCTGGGAGGGATAGAAAACCCTGAGAAACAGGACAGCCCTGAGGCAGGACCTGGAGCTGAGCATCCTTCATGTGTACCAAGAGTGGTACCCAGAGCTTACTCAACATCCTTGTGACTTTATGGATGCTGATAGCATAGGAGTCTTCTCTCCTGTCATGCCTCTGAAAATCACTGGTGTGAATGTGACCTGTCATGCAGTCTTGTGGTCCAGCAGCTCCTCCAAGTGCAGAGCCAGCTCCTCAAAGTGTGTTGGGATGTCATCTGAATTAGCCAACATCACTGCTCGTGCTGAATAAGTAAGACAATTCACTTTAATGTCTAAAGGGAGACAAGGCTATCTAGCACTGCTAAGACTTAACTCATTTTCTTCTGAAATGCATGGGTAAAGCACTTCAGATTAATGGATATCTGCACCAAAAATATGGGCTCTCCTGTGGCAAAGCCCCCTGATGTATCAGAAAAGGAACTGGGCTGATTTTCAGTAGAACCCAACCCCTTGTCTTAAAGCAGAGAAGTTTCTTCATGGGGCATCCCAGGGCATGGATCATTCCATGCAGAGTGAAATGGACACAGCAAGCAGGATCCTCACACAGTTGCCTTAGACACTGTTTGCATGTGGCTCTCTTAGAGAAGGTGAGCACTTCACAGTTCTGATTCTCTCCATTCTCATAATGGGTTTCCCTAGAAACTATTTTTCTCAAATGTAATTAGGAATGTAATTTTAAAAGTCTGGAAAAAAAAGTATAGATATCAATATTTATTGTTTCAAAATTTTAAGCAAGAGGTCCTCATCCCATCCACTTTCCTGGTTTAATGGTTACCTTAAAAATAGTGTCTTCTCTAAGTATGGGGTCTTCTTCTTGCACTACACCTCCCATGCTTTTACTCTTTCACATCTTTGACTTTTTTCTTCAGAGTGAAAGAAAAGGAGATGAAGAAACTGAAAAAAACCCCTCAAGACTGACTAAACTGGGAATAACTTTATCTAATGCAGATTCACAAAGAAAAAACCAGAATCTTGTAACAGCCTTGTGTTATTTGGATTTTTTTTTCTAGGCCCCCCTAAATGTCTTCTGTTTTCATCTCAGGTCTCCCCGTGCAATCACTGCTGTGGTGTGTCCCAAGGAGGTTCATTTCTTTACCCATCCTCCAGAATAAAGCAGTCATGGGCTGCTTTTCAGGCCCGCAGTCTGCTTGTGCATGGTTCCATTGCAGCTGGATTCAGTGAGCTCAGTCTGGCCCCTCTGGGGCTGAAAGGGCACCTCTGATGGAAGCTGACCTGCTGCCCCAAAGTCAGACTCCTCCCTGCTATAGCTCACCCTTTGTACTTAACGTCTTCATTGAACCATGAGGCTTGGTTTGCAGGAGTCAGCTGCACAAGAGCTGTGGAGAAAGGCAGCAGCTCGTTCTGAGTTCGATTTGTCTTTTTATATTTTTGCTGCTGGGAGGGAGCTGCAATTTCTCCATTTCCATAAGGAGCCATTGCTGTCCCGAGGCGTCGCTCCCTGTGATTTGTCCCCTCGTATTTCTCCCTTGCAAGGGAAACAAAACAAAACTGATCACCTGCAAGCAGCAGCCACCCCTCTCTGGAAAGATAAATGGGTGACACCAAGCTTTTTTACCCCTGCCCCCATCTCAGCTCCCTGCCTTCAGGACTGAGTTAAGGGACCAAAGCGTGCAGGAATTGGTACCATGTGCTCACGCCGCCTTCCCGGAGATTAGCCCCATATGGGGAGAGAGCTGCGTTCCCCTCCATTTGGGATGGGGGTTGATCTAAATGTATAGCAGGCATTCTTCAAATATATGTGACAGCCCAGGAGATGGACTTCAAACGTCACCAAAACTGGCCCCTTCTCATTGATCTTTGCAATATACAGCCTGCCTTATTATGTTGTAAATATACTTTTAATTCACGTTGTTACAGTCTTAAAATATGCTCCTACCTGACTGTAGACTCTGCATTTCCAGAGAACTGGTCTCTTTGGCTGCATTTTAAATGTACACTATATGGTCCCAGGTCAGTTCACCATTAACCCTTTGAATTGCCCTGCAGATTTAGGGTTGGACACTGCACGGGGTATAGAACAAGGACATTAAGATGAAAGCAGTAGCTCAGCAGGATCCTAAGCCTGGCTGATGGGGTCTTGGTCCCGTGCAGAGTTATTTTTACACGTAATAAAGCACCAATCTTAAAGACAACACCTTTTGGGAAAGTCTATGCTCTTCATGCTTTCAGCATCAGTGGGAAATCTGTAGGGTTTGTCTGCCAGCTGTAGACTCATGCCTTCCTCCAAAATGTCTACTAATGGCCATGTAATCCCAGACTGCCCTCCAATATGAGTCAGTGTGATGTATGGTCTCAAGTCTGGAGGGATCCAAATGATAGCTCACGAGCAATTAATCAGTTAATCCTTTTAATAGATTTTTCCAGCCCAATTATTGAAGGCAGTCGAGACTGTTGACAACAGGCAGATGGCAGATCTTTCTCCCAAATAGTCTGAAATATTAGCAGTGTGATGTTGCTAGATATTTGATTTTTCGTAATAAATAAATTATTTTATAGAAGAAGATGTTGCAAAAAGCAACATGAGATCAAGCAATTGCTGCAAGCTTTGGTTTGATTTCAAATAGCAGTAGGCAATAACAACAGATCTACACTTCAGATTTCTGAGAACAAACATTATTATGTGAAGGGATCTCTGTAGGGTAGCCAAGTGTATTTAATAGGGCAAGGTTTGGATCTAGTTACAGTGATCTCCAAGTTCCATCTAGGTTTTTCTTGCATAGAAAGCAGAGATCCCAGAGGGAAAAGCTCTGAGGTAATAGGATGAACCCAGTATCTGAATGGATGCAGGGAGTACCTAGGAGGTATATGGGAAATGAGAAAAAAAGCCAGACCAACAGAATAAGCTGCAGTTCATAGGTCAGAAAGCAAGGCAATAAGATAAGCCCAAGTTTCTAAATGTGTTCTAAAAATTCTGGAGGTTGTGAAAAACTTATTCATCACACAATATTTCTGGAGTTTTGTTCAAATTCTGCGAGAATTAACGGCCACAGTCATCAAGACTGGAGGCAGACAACACAGCAAACAAGGGCTACAAATTAATGTGGCTCTGATGGAATCACCCTCTCAACTTCCTCCCATCCTTCATTGAGCAGATATATAATCCTATTGTCACATTAGCAGAGTCATTTTGCATAACATTTCCTGTTAGTAAGGGAAAATCAGGATGGAAGAAAGTGCTGTGCAGCTGTTTGCATTTCTCTCATATCCTGCTGCTCCTTGGAAATGACGGAACTGATGAAGCTGGCAATGCCTGGTGCTGAAACACGGCAGCCAGTCCACATGGGCAGCACAACAGTAGTTAAAAATAGTGCTTTATTTTTATGTGAGGTTCTTTCCTTCACCCTGATGTTGTGTACCTGTGTACCTCCTGAGTGCACCTGACTCCACACACCCATCATGGTGAGACAGAGATGTGATGGGGCAGCACGCTCAGGGTGTGTGATGTTGTGGGAGCTGTGGTGTGGGGTTGCAGCCCTCTTCAAGGGCCACTTGACTGGTGGCTTAGCAGCCACTTGCCTTTGCCATTGGCAGGTGGGAAGAAGAGGAAGGTGGGAACCAGTCTTGGGGTGTGAGATCAGAGCAAGCTCGGAGTCTTGCCAAGATGTGCTTTCACATTTTTCTGCATAAAGGTGAAACTGAGAAAGTGCTCTCTTTGCAGTGATACATGAGGTTACCCCATTATCATTTGACTCCCAAAGCTGGAGCTCTTTAAGAAGAACAGCAGCTCAAGTGAGTGTCATCAGAATCCAAATCCCACAACCTCGTAAGACTGTGGATAGAGGTGCACTCTCCTTCTGCATTTAATGTCACTCAGCAACACATTCCTTTCCTTAACCTGGTGACCAACCTAAATCAGCCCCAGGCTCAGTAATAGATTCTGTACATAGTGTTGTGTTGCAAGAAATACATCTAAACACTTCCCTTCCCCCTCCCCCTAAAATCCCACTGTATCTCAGATAAGGATGCTCAGAGGTGACCCCTTCCATTGTTGTTTTTTCTTGTACATGATTTTCCCATCCCACCCCCAACAAAAGCTTGGCTTCTCAGAAAGGAAAATGCCAAGTAGGTTAGGAAAAGAGCTTTTCTAGTCTTGTTAGTTGCCAAGACGAAAAATACATTTTAAAAAGCCATAAAAGTGTAATTCTTCTCTACACACATTCCAATAAATCAAAGATAGCTAAAAGGATTTTCTTCAGTCAAAGAAAAATCATTTCTTGCCCTATACAAAGTGTGAAAGTTTTAGTCTGAACAGAGAAATTTTTCAGAGAATTATGATCATGTGAAACCAAAGGGTTAGAAAGAAAAGCTCAATGTAACCCAAGCACTAGCTTTTGCTATTGTGAAAGCTATAATGTATGAAACACTACAAATCTATGGGAAATATATTCCTTTCTGTGAGAGGAATTGTCAGAGCCCAACGTCTGTGAACCAAGATTGATTACACAGAAACTGCTTTTCTAGTTGACATTTATTTTGCAGATATTAATGAAGAAACAATTTCTTTTCCCTGCAGTTCAACCTGAGGTCATTCCATAAGTCTGTTATCAGCCTAGACAGCACATCTGAATGTATGCAATTCATGCATTTGAGACATGAACTGTGGTTGGTATATTTAGGGAATCATGGTGAACCAAGATTTTAACCTTGTTTTAAGCTACTGTAATTGATTAAAAAGGAGTTTCCTGGGCATTGACTTTATCAGCCTTTCCCTAATCTCTGCACAGTACCTGAAAGACCACTGTGCATCTGCACACACCCTTTCTGTACCTACAGAAGCTCAGTTTTAATTATTCTCAAGAATCTCTGCTCTTATTAATAAAGCAAGAAACCTGTAGCATTTAGGACTGGGAAGAAGGCTGTGAGTGTGAATGCTGGCACTTCTAGCATAACTGCCTGATTTGCAAGCAGCCTGTGCTGACCATGCCAAGCACCAGGACTTTCATTGCAAAGGACATAAAAACACATATGATGCCACCTCTGGGCTGGCAGCAGATTTAGTTTCAATGGCTAAAAAAGATTTTTATCAGACATCTCCTCAAAAAAAAAATGTCACTAGTAGCTGAAATGAGCATGGTTGGACATCAATGAAATAACAGGCTGCAAAACACAGTGGCTGAAAGGTGGGGTACAAGTCATATCCATTCATCCCTAAGGCAGATGTGGGGAATTTGGGTAACTCTGAGACTGGCCACAGGTTTTATAAATTTGTGTATTCTAAAAGGTATCGAAAATCTCAGTTTTGTCTTCTCTTCCTCTGCCACTCCCAGGCAACTGGGAGTTTTTACTAAAAATGCACTTGTAACTCCTGAGATCTGATTATACCGGAATCATCAGGGATTTATTTTTAGACACACGCAGTGGAAAGGGCATGCAGCATGATACAGGGGTGACCTGCCATTTGGCATAGAGAGCAGGAATTGTCCCACCTATTTTTGGCTGTGTTAATACTATGGTTCTGATCTACACTATAGTTGCTGTCTGTTCCTTTCACAGCCAGTAGACAGATACTTTCAGGAAATGAGGAATAACACTCCTTCTTCATACCAAATTGTTAAATGGAGAGGGTGAATCTGAATCAAAAGGTGTTCAACAAGCAAACGATACCATAGATGACAAGTGTGAATTGGATGCTGAGCCTTCAGGTAGCTACATCTGGTGGAGAAAAGTCACACGTTAGTAGCTACTCATTCTTGCAGCTCCCAGGAGGCCTATAGGAAGATGTGGCTTCCATGGCTTCCACAGCCAAAGCAGGATTTAGATTCTGAGCCCTGGATGGTCATTTTCTATCCTCAGTTTCTATCCTCAGTGTGTGCTGTGGTGAGCACCCCATGTGAGGCAGTGTGAGGCAGGACCTCACAGTGAGGCAAGTAACCCAGACATTCAGAGCTGTGCATCTTCCAAAACATCCTGTCTCCATAAGTGAGTTTTCAGATGAGATGATGTGGGAACCCAGGCCAGGAATAACCAGCCATTGATGGAGAGATACAGGGGTCATGAAGAAATGTCCAAGTAGTGGGGTTTCTTTCCACAACCCAGCTCCTATGGAATATCCTGGCAAGCATGCTCAATGGTTAGAGCAGAGAGCTTGGAGCAGTTCTGATCAACCTCTGACCTGACCAAAGCTCTTGCCCTCTGCCTCGAGTCCCCAGGGTGGTTGGATGAGTGTGATTATCCAGCAACTGTTGATAGGCCTGGCTGATTGGGACCTTGGAGAAAAGAGCTGGCCTGCTTCCATCCACAGCTGAGCGTCCATGTTTCCTAAAAAGGGAGGGAAGAGAAGGAAAACGTCCAGGATTGCCCCATATACAAGAAAAACAGAGTCAAGGAGTAAGCTTAATAAAGCTGGGAACCAGACAGCAGCCACCTCTCTCCAGCCATAAGCAAAAACCTGGGTCCAGAAGACTTCTGACCTGGAGACAGCTTCCAAGGAAGCCACAGAGTACCCAGGTCCCACACAGGGTGCCCTGGAAGTCATCCCTTGCCATGAAAATGGAGTCCAAATGATGTGGTGCTAAGAAACCTCAGAAAGGAGAGAATTCAGGTCTAAACCATGCCAGAGAGAGAGGACCGGATGTGTTGGGACAATTAATCCTCTGATTCCTTGACTGCAGCCCCTGCTTTGGAAGAAGAGGGATGAGGAGCATTTTCTGTTGTCTGCACAGAGGAGGCTTGAGGACATTCAGCTGCTTATTGCAGCTTCATGGATAAGCAGCAGCCTCCAGATCCCGGAGAGGCTGAGCCAGCCCTAAATCCACTTCAAAGCAGAAAAGCACATTACAGCCTGTGCGTGAGGGTCTTAGCTTCTCACACAGCTCTTCCACTCTGGTTTTATGGCGTGAAGCACACAGCCCTTACGACTGCACTTCAGCTGCATTTTTCTTGGCGAGCTGGTTCCCCCTGGACATCATTCACGCTCCCTTTGGAGTGGAAACGAAGGGAAGCGAGAAGTGGCCCCCTTGAAGTTCTGCTCAGCTGGGCTGTTTGTGTTCCTGAAAAACACATCTACCTTTTTATAACTCCCTGAGCTCACGCTGGGGGAGCCTGCCTGGCTTGTTTTCACATGGGGTGTGTGTACCTGGCTTTGATGGCAGGGAAGGTGTGTTTGCAACCTGCACTGCTGCAGGGGTGTGGGGAAAGGAGAGGTGGATGCAGGGGCTGCTTTACAATGTGCATGGATATGCTGCAAAGAGACAGAAAGCAGAGCTCCATGAAAGGAGGGAAATAGGTGAAGACAACATGTGAGGAAGAGGGTTTTTCCAAAGCCAGAACCAGGAAGCACCTATTCCTATCCCCACTGCCCTGGTCCTCTTCCTACAAGTCCCATCACATGCAGCTTTTCCATGCAGCAGGACTGGCATGGGGACAACCTGCAGCACAGGACTCGGGCAGGACTGGGTGGTCACAGGGATGTGGCAGTGCTCAGTCCTCTACATAATCCACCTGTCTGTCTTCAAGGACTGCTCTTCTCCCTGATGTGTTTTGATGCAAAGTCACATTGCCCCAGGAAACCAGGTCTGGGGTAAAAATAATTGTTTAAAGAAATAAAAGTAAAGAATAAATAAATTATTTTATTATTATCCTATACTTTGAGAATAAATTGCTCATTGAACTGAGGCTTTATTGCAAGAGCTGTTCCAGACAGGCTGTCTCCCAGACATTCAACACATCAACATATCCTTCCCATAGTGAGTGGTCCTATGGATTCTTGGATTAAAGCTCCTGTAAGAAGGCATCCTGCCTCAGAACTGGGAGCATACGGTATATTATACTGTGCCAGGTCTCATTTATGTGCCTCTAAGATAATAACAATATCAGAAGCAATTATTTGTCTTGTGCTGAAGGGTTCAGAAGAGAAGGATGCAAATGTCAAACTACTGCACTAATCTGTTTGCATTTCAAGCTGATGCCTAGGGCAGAGCAATCTGG
The DNA here is from genome assembly GCF_003957555.1 of Calypte anna. Classification (NCBI taxonomy): domain Eukaryota; kingdom Metazoa; phylum Chordata; class Aves; order Apodiformes; family Trochilidae; genus Calypte; species Calypte anna. The sequence goes on along the minus strand of NW_022045426.1, from coordinate 30,915 downwards.
CTTTCAGGGCTGCACCAGGGCGGTAGCACTGAGCAGAGCATTTCTGTGTCATCTCAGAGCCCTTCTGCCCAGTAGCTGTCATTTTCACAATGCTCTCCTCTGCAACCCTCCTAGCAATTCAGTGAACCCAGTAAACACAGAGCATATTTGCCTGCAACTGGAATGCAGCCACCTCTGGAGACACCACGAAGCAGCTGCTTCACTGCTGAGATCCATTCCCTACCATTGCTGAAGAGACTCAGAGAGAAAAGATGCTGCATCCAAGTGGATTTCCAGGGAGAATTTATTGAGGCAGGATGCAATTATCCAGCTGGAGGTTTTCCATGACACGGAGACCAAGACAGCAGTCTGCACTGAGACCCCATCAGTCCCCAGCAACTTTGAGTTCAACCAGGTTATGGCATGAGAGCAGATGGCTGGGGTCTAATCCTTCCACTTTTATGATCCTGTTCAAACACAGAAATTCAAGCACTTGAAGTTTAGTGGGGGAAAGAAGAACACAAACCCTCCTGCTTGCTGTCTCTGGAAGTTCCTATTTGATAAATGCCTGTACAGCTCGTGCTGGAGAAAAATCTAACAAGTCCACATATAGCATCAGATCTCTTTTATCCCTTTCATCTTCAGTGTTAATGCCATCCCCAGGACCACAGTCCCCTCCAACTCACTGATCCACTGATTCCTGATAGTGCTCCTACTGGGAGCAAGAGCCTGTAGGTGTGGGGCAAATGTGGGCTTATGTATAGCAGTTTAATTGTCTCTGCTCATCAACCAAGCAAGTGGGCACCACTCTTCCCCATTCCAAATGTGTGTGAACATAATGCACATCCCCACATCACAACCCAGCCCCAAAGCCCCCATGGTTCACCTTCTTTTCCACAGTTTGGAAACAGACTTAGGCTAAACTGAAGACATGATCTCCCCTGTGCCTGTTCACAAGAAATGTGAAGGTAATTGGCCATAATTAAAAGAGATTTGCTCCAGGTTGCTAAGTGATCTGCTAACTCTGAGTAGCTTAGGTTGGAAGAGATCTCTGGAGGTCACCACATCCAGACCCCAGGATCAGGGCAGGGTCAGCTAGAGCTGTATTGATGAGGGAAATGTGAAAAAAAACAGGCTAAAAAGAGTGATTTCTTGAATGGTGGTTAATTAAAAGTAAAACATTTGGTAGGAGAGTGGTGAGGTGGTGCATTTTTCATTTTGAAAAAAATATGGGGAGGTAAAAATCTGCACGGTCAAAATAGTCTTTTCCAACACCTTTTCAGGGCTAGCAACAATTTTTTCTTTAAAATTACTTTGTTACCTAAGAAACTAGAGAAGCAAGAGGATAATTAAAAAAAAACCAAACCAACCAAACAAAAAAACACCACCCCTAAACCGAAGAATGTTTCCTAGGATGTTGTAAAAAAAAAAGTCAATATTTACTTTGCTCCAAATCAATTTTTTTTTCCTAGGGTCATGATGTCACTGCATTTATCAAAATTTTGACATCTCAGAGCAGACAGGAAAACATGACAAAATCTCAACAGTTTTCCCAAGACAGGGAAAATGGTTTGTATCCATCTGCAATGGAGCCTTGAAACTCCAGACCTGGTGCCCACATTTTAAAAAGGGCATGGAAAATTTAAAAGAGAAGACAGAAAATTGAAGAATAATTTAAGCAACGGACAAAGATGTCTCAGAGTGAGAGATTTAAATCACCAGGCCTATTCAGCAGATCAAAAAGATGTTGAAGAGGTGACTGGATAACAGTGTCTAAGCACTTTCAGAAGAAGCTGTGAGTACCAAAGAGATCTTTAATCTACCAATGAAAGCTGTAAGAATGCAGCTCTGTTGGAAGTTAGAGCTAGATGAATTTGAACAAGAAGAAAGCAGCCTACCAAATGCTGGTGAGGTGAAAGGTGGATCCTCCACCCATGAGAGTCTCCAGCACATGCCCAAACAGATACCCCCAAGTATTAGCTCAGGAACAAGAGGGTGTGAGGTGATGCTGCATGGTGGATCCATTGCTTGGATCCTGAATCTACCCTGCTTTGGGAGCCCTAATTAACAAACTTAAGGGTCTAGAGATAGTCATTCAAACAATCTCCCCATACTTCTTGCTTTGCTTCAGCTTTCACTTCATTCAGTATTTGCATAACTGAATCCCTGGTGAACCTGAAGCGTGGCAAGAGCTGACAACGTGCATATGGACTCTGTATGAGGAGAATGGGAACAATTCTTAAAAAAACATGTGTTTAGCATGGGATTTTTCATCTGATTTCCTAGGAAACAAGTCAGCGTCTGTTTCTCTGTCTTTAAAATGCTTTGGCTAATTTTATTCAAATCAGGCACAGATACAGAGCTCTCAGAAGTGCTGGATTCCCACAGGGTTAGGGGCAATAGGTGACTCCATAAGGAGGAGCAGCATGTACTGCTGTCCCAGATGGGTGAGGAGTTCCTTCATGAACCACATTGTAAGGCAGTGGAGAAGCCTCACATGAGAGCCACAAGGAATTTGGCACTCTGAGATCTGCCATCCACAGACCTGCTGAGGGTTTGATAGCTGCACTGCAGCAGGACACAAACCAATGCTTGTTATGATCCCTGATCAAGTCTAGAGGCTCTAGATCTAGATGAGATCTAGATGCTCTCTAGATGAGCAGTGGGAGCTGTTCTGTGGGGCAAGCAATGCCAAGCTCTCTCCAAAGTGGTCAGACCAATTCTCCCCATCCTCCCTGTGTCTCTCCTTTGTTGTTTCCCATTTCCAGAGACTGGTTTTCCTGCATGCTACCACAGGCATGAAAGCAGTGAAGCTGGCTCAGAGCTTATGCCTTTCTTGAACTTATACCTTGCATGGGATAAGGTGGCCATGACCCCCACTAAACTCACCTGGCATTATCCCCACACACCTAGCAAAAATAAAGTGGCACTTGGTGATCAGAGAGCAGTGTCTCCCCTCCACTCTGCTGCTGACTTGCTGCTCTATGCTGGACAAAAGCTTTTCCTTTCCCCTTTGTGCCCTGTTTTCCCTACTTGTAAAACCAGGATAGATGAATCAACGACTCAATTCGACGCGAAAGCTGGGGTTTGGGATGTTAAAAACACATTGTAAAAGACCCTGCTGTTGTAACAGAGGTAATGGATCATTACCGTGTCTTTAGACACACATCAGAGACTCATTTCCCCGCTCACACCAGAGGTCTTAGGGAGTGAGTAAGGAACTTCTCAGGCAGCAGGATTAGAATAGCTCTGTGATGAGAGCCGGCCAGGAGGGGCAACTCGCACCCTCCTGTTTCAGTACGTACCTGCAGTACAGAGACTCCCACTTGCTCCTGTCTCAAACTCCTCCCAAAGAGGAAAAGGCAGCTGAAGAGAAAGCAGGAGGGCTGTGCACAGCTTTTACCTGGCTCAGCCCCATCCATGAGCCAGCACCTGCCTTAATGAGAATCAGGAGGTAGAGGAGTGTTCTGGCAGCAGCTGCATGGACAGTCATGGGGATCACATCACCGAGGGGCTCAGGTGCAGAAATACAGCTGGAATGAGGTACTTGCAGCCAGACTGTGATACCCTGAAAGCTCCTTCTGCAGCCTGGCTTTCTCATTTTCCCCAGGGATGAAGCCTCTCTAAGAGCTGCTGCCCACCTAGAGGTATTAGTCCCACTGCACCAGAAACCCTGGTCCCCATTTATCTGCCTCCCTGAAGTCCCTACAGCTTAAGTGGGATAAATCTAAAGCTAAAGCATCTCTCCAGTGCCTATTAGTAGATAGTTAATCTGGTAGAGCATGGCACTTGTTAATGAGAGAGCAGAGGGAAGGAACAGGAGCACACACAGAGTTACACAAACTCAGTCTGCCTGAGTGCACATCTAATCAAATGCACTTTTCAAATACACTTTACTTTAGAGTGGTAATCGCATTATTTTCCCAGAGCTTAGCAGCAGGAGGATGGAGGCACCATGGAGGATGTCTCTCGGAGCCATGCTGGTTCTTCTGCAGCTGTATGACTCACTTACCTCTGCAGACACACACGATGAGATAAGCTGTAAATCAGCAACAAATAGTACCCACTGTTGAACTATTTGCAGGTGCCGAAACCTAAGCCACTATGAACAGTGGAAAACTTGGCACTGGCTGGTATGGTCTTCCTGCAATAGATGCCTCTGACCAGAGAAGTTCTCTTTCTTATTTCTCTTGATAAATCCCATGATGAAAGATAGTGGTATAGGAGAGATTGCTTTTGGAGGGTAGGGCAAGCACTGCCTCTGCAAGAAATAACTCTTTGCTTTTTAAGTATCAGATTATTCTTTTTTTCCAACTTGGCAATGTCCATTTAAGGCAGCTTCAATAAAAGTTGACCTGAAGCTGAGAGCTGATGTCAGAGGGAGATTTAGCTCTTCAAATTACTGTTTAGTGGCAGAATGTTTTGAAAATAAGCTAAAATGTCCAATACAATTTTTCTCGTGGAGGAGATCAAATGTGTCCAAAGGGAGCCAATGCCATTTCTGTTTTCTGCTTTGACATCTCAACAGCAGGGCTTGGCAAGCAAGTTCCACCTGGGTTCTTTTGCTATAATTTTAGTGTAGATCTGAGCTAAGCTTGTTCTTCTTCTTAATGTGAGCTCTCTGACTTTGCTCTACCTTCCCTCAAAGACTCCTGAAAGATTCCCCAAACAGACAGTCAAGGTGTGGTCACCCTAGGCCGTCCAGTCCTTGCTTTCCTGAGCCACCATAAAATCACCAGTTAATACATTGCACTGCCTGAATCTTGGCCAGCAAAGTGGATATGCATTAATGTTTGACTGCATCACCAATATGCCTGAGCATCTGTCACAGTAAAGCCCTGCCCAAATGAGGTTTTGTCTGTGACCACACCAGCATCCCAGGTCACAGTCTCACACAGCAGCTGCATGAGTACCCAACTTCATTTGCTTGAGTATGAAACACTGTTTTCCTTGTACTTCACATTTGCATTCATATTTGCTTGTTGCTTGCCTTACTTATCTATGCATATGCACACATTCCCTTACCCAGGCACACATGGAGGGACTGTAGCTCCGGTATTTACATATGAATTTACAGCTAATGCATTTGTGGACAAGCCTGTGAACAAATATTTCCCTGCAAGGGTATCTCTGAGTAAGTGCTCACACGAGTATTCTTTTGCCAGCAAACTCCTAGGTAAATCCTCATCAGTTCGTTTAAGTGCAAGTATTTGCTTTGGCATTTGCCTGCCAATACATACCTGAAGATACACTTTCCTGAAAATCCATAACCACATGCAGCTCTGCTTGCAAATGCAGGTTCAAAGAACCTCACCTCATGCTTTGCTTTTTTACTTACACCTTTTCAGCCTGGATTCTGCGGCAATAAGCATTCACAAGAAGAGCAAGCGACGGGGGAGTCGGATGCCTTCAAAGCAAACCATGGCTCTTATTCAGATGAATACTGGAGAAGCCTTTCTGATACTGCCCTTCCTGCTCTTCTGATATGCATATGACTCTATATGTTTCCATTTGAGGCCTGAGGAACTCTGCTAGATCCCCCCTGCTGCCCACAAGCCAAAAAGACGATAAGGGAATATAATGAACACAAACAATGGTGGAGACTCAATTCTACTTTTTTTTCTCCAGGGACAGGCAGGACTCACAGATGTAGGAATATTATTGAATTCCTTTGGATACATTTGATCTCCCAGCCAAAAAAGTATGTGGGACATTTCCGCTTATTTTTAAAACATTCTGCCACAAAACAGTAATTTAATTAGCGAAAGCTCCCACTGATGTCAGCCCTGAGCTTCAGCCTGGCTGAGCATTTCTCTCTGCTGTGAACACAAAAAGCCACCTTAAAGAGGATCAACCAATCTACACATGTTTGGAAAGGAAAAGCATTCATGAAATCTTTTATGATTTAAAATGGAGGCATGTAATGAGCACAGCGTGTTCCTCATTAAATGTACCCATGTGCAAACATGCCTTCACCACTTGGGTTGTGGTGTTTCAGCCCAGCTTCAGGTGAGTCTGGAGCCATGAGATGTGTCTAAGGCTCATGCCATGGTAGTGCATTGTGCTCTCCTCTGAGCAGTCTGCTTCTTTTGCTGCCTTCCCTCCTGGGAAAGAAAACACGAGAGTCAACATTGCTGCTCTTGAGAATGAAGATTCGTTTTCATGCGTTGACTGAGGGCTCTAAATTCTTCAGGCCAGAGCTGCTCAAAAGATATGCTTTTCCTGGAATAACTCCCTCTCCCCACTCCAAACCCAAACAATTACCTTGGCCATATGTTTTGTAAAAAGCACTTTTCACAAAGCCAGCATCTTCTGTGAAATAGAATCTGACAGCTCTCTTTTAATGCAATGTTAAATGTGAGGTTTTAATCTCATAAACCTCATGAAATTCAGAAGTTGATCTTCCCCCAGAAGCTTTAATTCTGCCCCCTCATGCATCTGCCCTCCAACAGGAATGCTTGCCAGATGAGCACACAAAAATACTTTCCAATGAAATGCTACCTGTATAATTCTGATGCCTCTCAGGTTGCAGGGAAAAGCGCAATTTAAACACAAATCAAAATCAGACAATTAAGGTTACTTAAAAAGTAATATTTGAGACATATTATTCAACATCATTTGGGAATATGCAATAAGATACGAAGATAAACTGAGACTGAGATGCTGCACTGGCAATGCATTTGAAGTACCTAGGTAGATGGATTAGAAAGTAAATCAGGCCTCCAGGACACTTTCTGAGATGCACTTGAAAGCTGTTTCTGTGCCATGGCTGTTTAGAGCCATCCATGAAATTAATCTCATGGATCTGCCAACTCCAGCCTCCTTCATACCCTGCAGGCTTCCCAGACAGGCTCAATTTGAAGGGATTGGTGAAGAAGAAATGGGAAATGCACCTTTTGTGCATGTGTGCATGTGTAAGACCTTTTGACCACCAACATACACTGTGGGAAAGAGGGCTGGAGTTTCAAGTTGGCCTCTCTATCAGCAGCCTTTTCCTGCAGCCTCATTAACTGGGGAAGTGTGACTTTCTGTGGGAAGTCCTGGAGCAGTGGTAGTGGCTCTAAACTAAAAGAAAGTAGATTCAAACTATAGATAAGGAGGAAATTATCTTGTCATGAGGATGCTGAAAAACTCAGACAGGTTGCTCAGGGAGGTGCCAGGTGACTCATCCCTAGAAACATTCAAGGTCAGGTTGGATGGGGCTCTGAGCAACAGTGGTACCGTTGTAGATGGTCCTGTTCATTGCAAATGGTCTTTACAGGTCCCTCTCAACCCAAAAAACTCAGTGCTACAGGAGACCAGGTACAGTCTTTCAGTGCCAGACTGATGGCCTAGGGGAATTTTAAAGTCTGCATCAACCTTGAGGAGCTACACTGGCTCTTCAGAGTTGTGTGAAGTGAGTCTGGGAGGAAAAGCCCTAATTAATGATTTTTCGCTCTTATCAAGAATTTTATCAGCATGGTCTTCCAAAGGTTTCAGGGCTCAGCTGCCCACCTGCTCTGGCATCCCTGTAGCCTGTGCAAGGCTATGTGAGTGGCAAGTCTGCACACCCTGGTGTGCCACATCACAGTGGTATGATGAGGGACAGCTGGGAACACAGAGCCCTTCCTGCACAGCCACACCTGAGCCCCAAGGCTGCTTCTGAAAATCACTTGTGATTATAAAAACAATTTTTATTCACACTTGTGAATAAAAACAAGTTTTTATTGCACTGCTTTGCAATTGACACTCTACAAAAGGATGAGTCCTGGAGATGCACTGAGCTGGGAGCTGATTATCAGTGGCTTTCTGCCAGAGGGCTGCTAGCCCTGTAGAAGGAGCACACAAGTGTGTGGACAGTGAAAACGTCCAGGGGCATGAAGATGAGACAAATGGTGTTCTGCTTTCAGTGCCTGTAGAAGCTAAATCCACCCAGGTTTGCAGCATCAGGCAGCAGTGCTCCATAGGTCACCAGGACTACAAAGGATAAGGAGAGAGGAATCTGAGTATTTTGACAAGTATTGGATGTTTTGGAGCATTCATGTATGAGCCAGGGCAGCAGTGCCACAGTTCCCATCCCACAAAGCAGAATGACAGAGAGACAGCTGTGAACATACCAGTGTTTCTCCAGTTATTCTCGACCTGCTGGGTCAGACCCCTTGCAAGGTGTAAGACAGGGTCTGTCCCTGTAGTAGCACCATGGAGGTGAGGACCCATTGTCCCTCCTGCCACCCCTGGAGCTGGTGACACCCAGGACTGTCTCAGATCAGCCTGCCCAGGCAGAAAGGCAAAGCTGCGTTTCAGAGGGAGGGATGAATGCTCATGCCAAGCAGCTTCGATCAAAGCCCTTGTTTTAGTTATCCAAGGCAAAGGAAACAGCTGGACATGCTCCTGCTGGGGAGAGGCTCTTTCCTTCTTTCTCCAAGCTCAGCCAACTCCAGCATGGGTGGGAGAGATCATTTTGCAAACTGAAGCTCTTTAGGGAGACAGATCTTTCTCTTCAGGATGCTGAAGGTTTAGATCAGTCCCTGAGGTATCCTCACAGACCCATTACTGCTCTGATGGTCAATTACTCAGTGACACTGGAAGACATTTAGATTTTTGCTCTGAGGGCAGACGTTTGAGGTGTGGGGTAAATTAGATTATATAGTCTGCAAGTGTGAGGCCCTGGCAAGAACAGCTCAATCTCTGGACCTCTAGGAGGCTTCCAAGACCACACCATGGCAGAAGAGTTTCTCCCCACCAAAATGCTCATCTCCTAGGGAAGGTGAGATGGAATAGTGTCTCCCTTGTGAAATGTCCAGAAATCTTTGTGGCAGGGTAAGCCAAATCAGGAGAGGTTTTGTGGAGTCTTCCAGTGAGGACAAGAAGGTAAAGTGAAAAAAAAACCATGGGATCACAGAAGTATTTGCTTTGAAGGGTGAGGTATTTCTGTAGCTGAGTCCTTGGCCTTAGAAACAGGATGGAGCAGCCACACAGACTGCTTTTCTGAAACCAAATCTCCCCCAGCTTCATGTCACCCCACACTGAGGGCTCCTGTCCTCTCCCTTTCCCCTTCTTTATTTTTTTTCCCTTTCCTAAGAAAAAAAATGAGAGGAAAGACAGAGCTGGTGCTGTTTTCCCAAAGTGTTTTCCCCAGGGTCTTTGTTGCAGCATCAAATTTCCTTTGAAATGGCTATGTGGGAAACACAGTTTCTTGGGTCACTTCCCAAATGAAAAAGAAAAAAAAAGACAATTAAAAAATGAAATAGGAAAATAAAATTCAACATATGAAGAGCAGAAGCCAAATCACATCAGCTTGCTGTTCCATTTAATCTTTGGTCCTAGGGAGGAGACTGGAAGTGCTGTTTGGAACAGTAATTTTGCAGTAACATACTCCCTTTCCTAAATGTCTTCCTGGCTCCTTCCCTGGATTAGCCTTTTTGCCCTTTTTTCATTTTAATTCTACTAAGATTTGGGGCATCATCTACTTGTAAGCTGAGTGTAGGAACAGACAGATGACTGGATGCAGTTTCTGGACTCTATTCCAGACCACCAAAGCAACCCAGAGAAGAGGACAAGTTTCTCTTCAAACACTTGTTTGTGATTTGAAGGAAGACAAAAGTGATTATTATGAGTACAAAGACTGGTATTTTTGTCTTGCCATCTGCCTCTGCTCCCACCCAGCCCTGGATTGTCATCTCTGCATTGACCAGCTGAAGGAAAATGTGTGCATCTCTGTTCAGCCCTGCATCCCACCCAGATGCAACCACCCTGGCTCCTCAGCAGCTGTGCCTGAAGGTGCGGTGTACTCTTGAAAGCTGCACCCTGAGATCCCCATGAAGACGTCAGCTGCCTGTAAATGTTTCCTGAACTTATCCTAGTGCCTGCTGACATGTGAGAAGCTTTCTGCCACCTGGTCTTCTTGGCAAGCATCAGGCAGTGTCTGTCCCGCTTTGATCTGCTAAGTACGGTTTTTGACCGGGAGTAGGCTGAAGTGGCTCAGATAGTCTTTTTCTGCCAAAGCTGATACAATAAAGCAAAGGATTAAGTTGGCTGGGGTCAACACTCTGGGCCAGTACACATCCCTGTTTGAACTCTGCAGATGGGCCTGTGAAGTGTGCAAAATCAAGAGCACATAAGGCTTTTTCCTTCCCTCATCATTCTTACTGTTCCTTTGCAGAACCTGTATTCGTACCAGTGCTGGCTGATACAATGGGAAGGCACTGAAAAAGACACCAGATGGACTATCCAGGACAATTTTCCTTGGGCTTTGTTTATATCATGCTCAAAAAATCCATTTTCTTACCGGTTGCCCAGCCAAGGAAATGTGCAAAACACTCAGCCTCACTGAGACTTGAAAGTTGATAGCTCTGCTAAGCTGGCTTTTACACACACACACACACACACACACACAATGTCTGCTCTGGTTGCTGTGCCTCATGGTCTCTTTGAGTGACTTTGTCACATCTGGGAACCTCATGGCTACCCTGAAGCTTGATTTTCTGGTCCAGTAGTGACGGGGCCCCTCCTGGTTTTGCTGAATCTGGTTATGTTGAATCTGGTTGTGTTGAAGTGAACTTCCCAGATCACCTGATCCGAGATCACCTTATAAACACACAGTTTAATTCAATCAACATGATGCACACCCCTGCTATTTGGCATCTCTTTCCTGCAGTGCATCACCTCTGCAATTTGCAGAAATCTCATCAATAAGGACAGTTGGAAAAAATTGGCCACTTTTTTTTGAATACGTTGTTGATGTCCTGGAAATAATTTGGTCACATTGACCATATCTGTGTACAGCAAGCCCAAGTGAACCTTTAGTCCAGACCTCTGAAAAATATCTGGATGGAAGCTGCTTGGTACTTTGATTTGGCTTTTTGCAAACTAAACTGTCTGAATTTTGGAGACAATACCTCCCTTGAAATAACTTACTGTTTCTTCAGACTAGATTTCAAGCCCTACAGGAATATCTTAAAAAAAGCCTAGCTAAGAATTTCATTCAATCATACATCTCCCTTTGGTACCTCTGTCATTTTTGTTAAAAAAAAAAAAAAAAAAAAAAAAAAGACGTTCCTTTATCCCTTGTTGACTGCATCAAATCATAAAAAATAAATAATGATCAAAACCAAATGTCATCTGTATTTAGTTAATGAACTGTTGAAAAGGACATAGAGTGCCAGGATGTTTATGGAGTTGGGCTTCAACACAGCTTGCATCGTGGTGTGTATTTATGAAGGTGTTGACTAGATGGTTTTATTCTATGTAGAACACATTTACGTTGAATATTTAGCTACTCTGCTCAGCCTGTTCACATTGGTGTCTGGAATCAGTAGTGTCAGCATGGATGTACCAGGCTCAGTCCTAGCTGGCTGCTTGTACAGAGCTGGTCCTCTCTAGCTGGTGCTTAAGAAAACAGACTGTACATCAGACATGAAAACCTCACTGAAGTGCAACTCCTTGGATATGTCGTCATCTCAGAGGGAATAACCGTAAAGCTGAAGTGTTTCAGCCTTTGCTGGAGGGGCTCCAGAGCAAGTCTGTGAGCTTCACAGCACCTTTAGGTTCACCAGTTTTTAAAAAAAATTTATAGAGAATTTTTGCATGAGTGATGTTTCCGATCACACTTGTGGAGAAAAGAAGTGAATTCATACAGACACAAGAAAACCAGCTGGCTGAACAGCTAAAAATACATTTGGCTTGGCATCTTTCCTTGTGCACCAAGACTGCATAAACGTTCATTCTTCTGAGGAATGAATGCAGCTATGAAATCAGAGCTGCTTTTTTGTGTCACTGTGGGCCCCAAAATTAAATCCATCCCCATATGTGGTATTCTTGGAAGTTCACAGGAACAAAATTATGAGATCACCAACAAAAAAGTTGCTGGCTATCAAAGTACCTTCTATCTATGGCATCATCATCTGGGAGATACACAAGTTTCAGATCATTTGTTCAGACACCATAAGAAAGCTGCGTGTCCATGCTCCATGAAAGCCACAAACTAATGCTAAATCCTTTAATTCTTCTTACTCTCCAGTTGCAACTTCCTCCTGACATCTTGTCTGGGCTCTAAAAATGGCAAACCGATCAATAACCCATTCTATAACAGTGAGTATCCTGACCCTGAAGGCAATATCAAAGAAGGTGCCATTAATTTACCACTCTGTCATTTTGTCAATGTCAGCTTGAATAATGACTGCTATCTTGCATCAAACACAGTCTAGCCTGAAGTTCATTCAGCATTAAGATCGTGGCTGCTGAGGAGAGTGCAAGCTCAGCTATGAAATCCCAGAGCAAGATGGGTGATTTTTGGGTTGTTGATGAAGTGCTGCACCAAAGTTATACATCAGCTCCCATGACACTGTTTCGGATGAAGAGGTACCATGCCAAATTTTAGGTATCCTTCAGCCCATTCCCAAGCCCATTTAAGTCATGGGCAGGCATCTGCACTGGATTTGGTTATGAATATAAGAACGGGTGCACTTAGTAAGACAAAAGGTCTGTTTTAACACTGTCCTGTCTCCACCAGTGAGACACAGAAAGTGTAAGAACATGTCGAGGATGAAGCAATATTTCCCCTGAGTACTCTGCAGTACTCCAGCGTTTTCCATCACGCAGGCATCCTGAGGCAGGTGAGAATGTTGTGCTTAATAGCCAGTAGTAGCATACTCCTCCATGAACTTGCCCAGTCACCTTTTAAATCCACATGAACTCTTGCTGCCCACAGCAACCTGAAGGCAAAGAGTTCAGATGCCTGACCATATGTTGTGAGAGGAATTGATCTCTTCTCTTTGTTCTGAACAAGCAAAGCTCCTTGACTCTTCAGTGTGATTGACACCAGTCGGGTGCTATGGCTGGAACAAAGCAGTTGTTGGAACAAAAATATTCCACCTGTATGGAAAGTGTTCAGGAAGTGTTCCGTGCTCAGGAAGGAGTGCATTTCTGCTCCTATCATTTACTTTCAAATGTCACAGGTCAACGTTCTGCATTATTGCTAGTGGTGAAACTCGATTTGCTGCATTATTGTGAGAACTATTTCAACTGTCAGAGGAGGACAGGCATATCGTACCTGTCTATCACACCAAGATGGAAAGCCAGTTTGAATAAATTAAACATGACCAGAACCATCCATTTCTGACTCATTGACTACTGCTCAGCTGACTGGGTTTTATTCCTTCCATGTACTAAACTTTGCCTGTAACGATTCTAGGAGCATGTCTGTCAGCCACAGGCTGCTTAGCACCAGTTATTTCACCCACAATTTCATTTCATTTTGCCAAAGATTTCTAGTATTCCTACAGTCTGAAGCCTGATAAAGCATCTTCTGGCGTTACAGACCTTAGAGAACATACAGAGACTGCAGGCAAACCAAACTCACTGTCATTATCAAATACTCCTTAGACACACAACTGGGGTAAAGCCATATTAGTTGTACAAAGTCTGAATTCATGGCAAATCTCATAGGAGCTGGGATTATGAACACCAAGGGTCATTTTGACTCATTCAACAAACTGAGTCAAGAAACCATCAAGAAGAGCTTAGACTAACAATATCCATATTGTCTTTCACGTTTTGCTAATGTAAAAGAGCTTTTTCCTCCAGCTACCTGTGTCCTCTCCTTGCAATGATATTTAAACTCATGGAGTACCCGGTCACACAGATCTGGGTTCCAAATGAATCTTGTGAAATGTGTTCAGTCAACAGCAAATGTTACGTATCAGCAGAAGTGTCCTGAGAATTGTTCTAAATTATCCATGACCCTGATAGGTCATTTAGAGGACAGTAGTGTCAGAAAGAAAACATGAGGATTTGTATGTTCAATTACTCTGTGTGGAAAACATTCCTTCTCCTCACCAGTCATGTTCAGCTACATGCATCTCTACAAAGTGTAAAAGCCATTGGAGGATACAAGCAAAATGCATGTTTGGGTGCACCAAACATCCAAGTGGTTCTGTTCCTTGGCCTAATAAATACAATTCTTGTTCCCAATGTCTAATGAAAACAATTCCCCTCTGAAAGATGTGTACTGTGACTTCAGGAAATAATCTTCCAAAGCTGAGGAAAAGCTGGAGTTTAACTGGCCAGGGGAAAATTAGGTACACATACAGATCTACATTTACATACATACACATATATATATGTATATATAAATATGTGTATAGTACATATATATGTATCAAGACAGCTTTACAGAGGGTTTACAATGACAAAAGCTAATAGCCTAAGAGCTATGATTTCTTAAGAAAAAGAACAGTGTAATTTTGTCAAGAACACTTTAGTTCAGCGTTGACACGACGGCAGCAATTAGTCTTAGAATAGCAAAGTAAAAGGACATAAAGCAGAAATGCAAATCAGTATTACTTTTAAGTTAGGAAGTACAGAAAATGGAAAGGAGAAGATAAAGATGGCAAAGAAAGATCCAAATTACTGAACAGGAAGGAGTTTTCTAGGCTAATTAGGAAAAAGAGAAATGTCAGCAATGTCATGGGCCAGGCATGTGGAGACAGAAAAAATGGGAATAATGATTTAGAGATGGCAGAAATGTTCAATAAATGTGTTTGCTCTGAGTTTGGAAAGAAAGAAGAGGATGTGTTTATATCACACAAAGATGTCGAAATACTTTCCACTCTACTAGCAACCAAGAAGGAAGTTAAGCAACTTCTTCTAGGAATAAACACATTTTATACGAACAGGATCTGCAAACTTGCAGCCAAGAGTCTTCCTAGAACTGGCTGAGGAAATTTCTGACCCTTTGACATCAGTCTTGGATAACTTCTGGAGCACTAGGGAAATTCCAGAGGAGCAGGAGTGCTCTCATTAGGTGCCAGTATTAGAAAAGAGAAAGTGGTATAACCCAAGCAGCTTCAGGATGGCAATACAGAAAAATTCATGTCAATCAATGCAGAATTAAGGCATGGGAACATAATTAGGGCTTAATTAATTAAGCCTAATAAGTTAAATCAGTTAGCTCAGACTAAGAGAAATAGGACTTGTCAAGCACTCTTTGATGAGATAAAATGCTGGGATGGTAAAGGTGACTACCCAGATACAATGTATTTAAACACTTAGGAAGGTTTGACTTTGCTGCTCTTCAAAGTTTGATTAAAAAAATCAGTGTGATGCAATGTCCATGAAACACTTCTGAAATGGATTAGAAGCTGCTGAGCGATCTCCTAAAAAGTAGTTGCTTACCAGGCATCAAGGGCAAGTGGGTGTGTTTCTGAAGAGATAGGGTCTGTAGGAGGTTGTAGAAAGCCTGGCATGACTATGCTTTTTCATCCATAATGTGGAGGGTAAAAGCAAACTACTGTAAATTAAGATATTGGTTGACATAAAGACTAGCAAGTTGGTCAGTATTTAGAAGGACAGAACATCTATTTAGAGCTGGACCTGTTTTAACGGAGAGTTTTCTCATATAGAAAGAAACAGTGTTAAGATATCTTGGGCCAGGATGTGTAGGAAGTACTTATAGGGTAGTCTGCTGTCTCTGGAAAGCAGAGAATGGGGAATGTGTGAAAATCAGAGAGTTTGTAAAGGGCAAGAAATTCATCATTAATTCCTTCCTTCTATGGAAGATTTGTTGTGTGATACTTGGATAGAATCAGAGAATCCTAATATAGTTTGGATTGGAAGGGTCCTTAGAGATCATCTGGTTCCAATCCCCTCACATGGGCAGGGACACCTCCCACTAGACCAAATGGGTCCACATCCCATCCAGACTGTCCTTGAACACTTCCAGGGGGCTTAACTTCACTGGGCAGCCTGGGCAAGAGTCTCACCACCCTCACAGGAAAGGATTTCTTCCTAATGTCCAACCTAAATCTCCCCTCTTTCACTTTGAAACAATTCCCCCCTCATCCTATCACTCCATGCCCTTGTAAAAAGTCCCTCTCCCCAAAGTCTTCTCTACTCCAGAGTAAACAACACCACAAACCTCCACAGCAGAGGTGCTCCAGACCTATGATTGTCATTGTGGCCTCCTCTGGACTCGATCCAACCGCTCCATGTCCTTCTCATATTGGTGGCTCCAGAGATGGACACAGTACTTTAGGTGGGGCCTCACGAGAGTGGAGTAGAGGGGTAGAATCACCTCCCTTCATCTCTTGGTCACACTTCCTTTGATGCAGCCCAGGATATGATTGGCTTTCTGGACTGCAAGTGTGCATTGCTGGCTCATGTTTTGATTCTAATCAACCAACACCCCTAAGTTCTCCTCAGGACTGATTCCAATCCATTCTCCACCCAGTCTGTATTTGTACTTGGGATTGGGTGCAGAACCATGCACTTGGCTTTGTGGTACTTTATGAGCTTGACATGGGCCTCTCAAGGTCCCTCTGGATCTCCTTCCTTCCCTCCAGCATGTAGACTGTACCACAAAAAATTGTCTGATGACAAGTTTTCTAAGGGTGCACTCAATCCCACTGTCCTTTTCACTGACAAAGAAGTTAAACAGCACTGCTCCCAGTGCCACTCATCACTGGCCTCCATTTGGACACCAAGCTGTGGACTGCAACCATCCAGCCAGTTCCTTATCCGCCAAGTGGTCCATCCATCAGGTCCAGGTGCCTCCAGTTTAGAGACAAGGCTCTCGTGTGGGACAGTGCCAAATGTTTTGCACAAGTCCAGGTGACATTAGTTGCTCTTCCCTTATTCATCAACTCTGTGAACCCCTCAGAGAAGGCCCCCAAATTTTTCAGGCATGATTTGCCCCTAGTGAAGCCATGCTGGCTATCCTTCTTTTCCATGGGCATAGCTTCCAGGAGGATCTACCTAACTTCCTGCTTGTTTGGATGCATCTCTGTTGAGCTAGGAAGAGGTGATTCTTGAAGAGTAACCAGCTTTCTTCGACTCCTCTTCTGTCAGAGAGCATGAAGGCACAGTGCTTGATTAGAAGGCTTTTATTGTGCAGAATCCAAATTTTAAGAAGACCAAGCCAATTAAGTGACTAGGCCCTGATTGTGTGGTTCTCTACACACATACAGACATCTGATACCTATTTCATGACATATAGTTTTGTTTGTTACATACTTAAAAATACTTTCTTCTAACATAATAATCTTAACTAACCTAAAACTCTTATCTAACCATTCCCAGAGCTTGCAGCTGGTACAATCTCATAACTTCCTCCAGAAGCTAAGCTCCTCCAATAATTCCCAGGCTCACACCACTCCATTCCTTGCACCTCTATCTCATGTAGCTCCATCTTTTTTCATGGTGTGTTTCCACACTCTTCTTTCCAGGGGTTTATTCCATGGTACTGTACCAAGGATGTTCCTGAAGAGGCCAAAGTCTGCCCTCTTCACATCCAGGGTAGTGATCTTGCTGTGCACTCTCCTTGCTGCCCTGGAGATCTTGAATCCCTCCACACGTAAAGAATATAATGCTAATGAGTGGAATAGGTAAGATAGATGACCAAGATGAAGCAGGTAAAACCTACAATAAGTAGAAACAGGAATAGGAGTAAGGAAGGTGTTATAACTTTGGGAATGATCAGTGTAACTGCTTCTGGAACTTTGCACACAAAAATTATCCAGGGTGGAAGAGAACAAATGCTCCTGACTTAGAAGCTTTGTGCCAGATACATTAGATGGGTGCTGAATGCACACTTTGGCAAGCGGGTAGGTGAATTTCTCTCAAAGGGTGGATAAAGCTGATGTGCAAGTTTTCATAATCACTGAATGCAGTTTCACAAATGAATTCTGTTTACTTTCCTTATTATCCACTGAAGCATGTGGCCTGAGTCTTGCCCTCAGCCTTATTAGATTAGTGAAAGCGAGATCCAGAGGCATGCTGCAACATCCCACATACAACTTCAAGGGGATAATGGGGCTGCTAGTAAAGATTTCCAGGAGCTGTTCAACAAAGTGAGAAAGGCAACACAGGGCCCAGTGCCAAGAACCTGCAGTAAAGTTCAAGTTCAGAAATACATCCCAGTTTTTCATTGCAGGTGTAATTTCAGAAAACACTAAGGGAAAATGTTTAAGCTTCTGTCTTCTGATTGTGTAAGCTTCTGTCTTCTGATGTCATCAGGTCTTGAGATACCATCTCAGACAAGGTGTTCTAACCAAGGACAAGTTATTGACATAAACTCAGAATCAATATACAAAATTTAATGGTTCTAGACAGAGAACTCCTTAAACAATGTGCATTTGAGTCTGTTTGTCCAGGAGAAGATTCATGGACTCCTACTCAGCTCTCCAGTTCTTTGGCAGTGTCAATTTTTCAGCTGACTGCATGTTTCAGCAACAGTGAATGAGGTTCCCATCCATGAAGGTGAACTGGGGTATAGGAAAAATGAAGAAAGAGAGAAGGCTGGACAGTGGGAGGAGAGACTCAATGGATCAAAGGACAGATTATAAGCTTTTTAAAAAGATCAGATATAAGAAAGAGCAGGAGAGCAGCCAGTGTCCTTTAAGTAGTATATTTTTAATTGAATATTCAATTGTGACGTGATGCAAGACACAATTTACCATTTGGCTAAGCTCTTTAACTAAGGACTGTATCTTCCTTTTCCAAAATGGATTAGAAATAAGTAAATGCAAGATGCTCAAGGCTTGGGAAGTGCTCACAATCTCACTGCTTCCCTCGAGTATTTCTCTTGAGCTCTGCTTAGCAGTGAGGCTTGCAGCTGTTTTTTTATAGTCTAAGTGAAATTTGTTGGTGGCTCTTGTTTTGGTCCTAGAGAGCTGACTGCCTGTATCTTCCCCATGAAGATCCACACCCAGAGTCCACAAAATGTAGGTTTTGATGGCAAGGTTGAATGTACCTAAGAGCCTGCACTGCACTCCTAGCTCTTCACATGGAGATTCACAGCCAGGGGGGGAAAATTCCTTGCATAGATGTTAGTCATGTGAATGCAGGTGCCTGCATGCAGCCATAACTTGACAATTTTTGCTCTCTGGGAACTACAGCTCAGTTCCGTTGCCCACCCAAAGACATTTGGTGCCAACCAAGATATCTCAGGATATCCAGGACATCCATGGTGTGCTGGCAAGTGCTCCACAGAACCTATAGGATACTCTTCTTTCTGGGCCATCAGGAAGCTTGAAGGGGTCCTGCAGGTCCCAAGTGGGTCTTGGCTTCTGTGTTTCTGCCAACACTGTCAATGGCACTGGGGCTACAGGGGAAGCTTAAATCACAAAAGGGATGCACATGCACCCAGATCACATGCAGACACCTGCACAGCAGAAATTTATATCTAGGCAAGCAGATGGAGAGCAATTCAGATGACCAAATGTCAATGTCTAAGTCAGGGTAGCAGAAACAGCTCTTTGGACTATGACAGGGGCCTGGGTACCCAGTACCTCTGTTCATAAGAGACTTAGGTATCTGAAGTTGGAATTTACTTATATTGCCCATGATTTATAACCTCCTGGCATGACACACTTCATGGACAGCCCACCATTCCCTTGTTGCTGGCTTCTTCATTCACATGTGCAAGCTACTGACCACACCAGTGATCTTAAAGGTCTCCTGTAGCCACGCACCTTCCCATCAACACTAGAATTCCCCAAGGAAAATCTCTCTCCTGCCTGCAGCCCTGCAAGCCCACCCATCCTCCTCATGGTACAAGCCCAACACCATCCTTGTGGATGCATGAGTCAATACCCTGGGTGTGCCTCAGAGAGCTACTGTGCCTCCCTGCTTGCCCTAGTAGCTCTTTTGTGGCTCCCCAACTCCAGCTAGTGTCCTGTCATTACTGGGAATGCTCTGCAAAGGCAACTGGGAGGCTGGAGTCAGCTCGCCAGTTTGCTGCACACGGCAGGAATGAGAGAAAACACTCAGCCACCTGAGCCTGTCCCTGCCACTTTCCCATGTAGTGCTGGGAGGGGAGGCACTAAGAACTATTCATACTCTGTAAGAAAAGAAAAAAAAAAAAAAAGGCAAGGGGAGGAGGAGGGAGGGCAGCTTTTGCCTAAAAGGATGAGCATCAGTATTCATCCCTCCCCAGCAAAGGCCTTATGTGTTTTATTTACCTCTAGTAGGGGGACGTAAGAGCCAGATTGCTCCTCTGTGTCTTCAGGCTGTGGCTGAGCATTTTAATGCATATGAACAGCATGCTGACTTCATTAAAGCATTCGATTAACACCAGAGAGGAACCACTCCAGCAGCTGCATTTATCACTAGGGCGATGGCATATTCAGAGAGAGTGATTTGGTAGGCCCTCAGCATAATCAGAATAGATGAACCTACCTTGGAGAAAAAAAATAGACATAGCTTTTAATAGACCCATAAGTGCACTATGAATATTTATTGTGCCCATCCTTTTAGTGGGGACACGATGAGGTGGAAAGCAGAAGTGGGATAAGGAGGTGGGCAGGATCACTCAGCAGTGAATGCTGTTGTCCACAGGGCAATTGCTGTTGATGTCAGCAGATGGGAGCTGGCTTGGCAAACTCTCCATCAGTTCTGAAGACCACCCCCAGAAGGATGACACATTCTGCTTATTCATAGGAAACCCATTGTCCCTGCTGCCATGAGAGGCAGTGATCAGACCTCATGTGATTCAGACCTCCTGTGACTAAGAGCTCAGGGGATTGTGAATCCAGAGGTACCTTCCTAAGATCACACTGAGATCACACATGGCCCTGAGTGTGGTCTCCTTAGTTAGGAGCTGCAGGTAGATGTCATGAATCAAAGGTACAAACATCCCTATAGGGCTCAGTGACCTTGTGTTCAGCTCTCATCCCATCTGAGTGAGACCAAAGACCCCCATGCCTCATTCCTAGGTCTGACCAATAGAAGACACCTGGACAATATTAGAAGAATAAGGTCATCCTACTATCCCAGTCATCAGGAATCTGAACCAGGAACAACCTGTGCCACTGATGATATATTGGCTTTTAGCAGTTGTCTGCAGAACTATGCTTCCTCAAATTTGCTCCTTCTGTTTTGTCCCCTTCTCTCCATGTCCCCCAAGGCTTACCAGCACTCTCCAAAGATATGAGGACTTTAGGGGTTATTTTTACGTTTATTTTTTATGCCTTTGAGTTTTGGAACCTTCGGATTAATGGTCCTAAAAATAAGTGGTTACTGAAGGGAAGCTGAGAGAAGGAGAGAAAGAAAGAGAGTGTTAAAGGCAAGAGGTTGCCCTGTGGGAACTGGAGAACTCAGTGCAGATGATCTGAGGACCAGTTTTACAGCTGAGACGTAAGTGTGTGCATCTGTGTGTGAAGTGGGGAGTTTACTGGAAACCAGGACAGTGGTGGTTTAGCTAGAAAATCCCTAATAAAGGACCAATAACCAGGAGCATATTTCCAAAAAAGAGCATTTTTCAACAACATCCTTAGGGAAGGGGGGGGGGGAAACAAAACAAACAATCAGTAAACAAAACAAACAAACAAAAAAACCTATAAGGAAACATTCGTTAATATCTGGAGGCTGCTAGGTCAAATTAGGAGAGGAAACCTGATCACTAAAGTGGTGAAGCAGAGATATTTTAGTCCATTCTAAGGGCAAATCTCAGTGAGGCTTGAGTGCTGACTGCCAAAGGTTTCTGCATGTACATGTCACTGAAACAGATACAACTTTGTATAGGTCTTCCTGCCTGTGTACACAGGCAAACATGTAGATGCAAAGATCAATTTATATTTTTGTTATTATTCAGTTGCACCTCTAAAGATGTCAGTTTCTGTAACTCTCCCTGCCTCATTCTCATACGTGACCTTTAATAAAGCAGGACTCATGGTTTGGCAGCAAGGACTATTGAAGACTGCAAGAAATCTTGGCTGGATTGAATTTTTAGTCCATTTCATTTCCATCTGCTGCTTACAGCCAAGTTGTACGTGGATCTCAAACTAAAGATGGCAATTTGGGAGGCAATTTTCTTGAATTGCAGGTGTAGCAAGATGCAGAGGAAAGTAATGGCAGGATCAGGCATTTAGATATGGCATAAACATTTAAGCTACTGGTTAGATTTAATGGATTTTTATTTGTTTACTTTCCTCCCCTTTTTCATGTTTTAAAAATATTCATGAATGAGGGAGAAAAAACCCACGACCAACAAAAAAGAAAAAACAGCAACAACAAGAAAAGCCCCAAATAAAACCCCAAAACAGGTCAACAGCCTACTGATAAGGAGCACAATTACTGGCTTTGCAGTTCTCAGTGGAGCTGGTTGCCTCCCACTGAAAGTAGTATTTCCTTGAGGCACCTGCTAGTGGGTGGGCAAGAGCTCCCAGAAATGCTGTGGCAAGGTCATCCAACTTGCCATGAGAGAATGCACCCCGTGGGTAAGCAATGCACCAAGAAGGTGTAAGGCTATGTCATTGCTATGGCTTTTCTGGTCTGGCTGTAGTTTGTTAACCAGGGGCTCTTCTAATCCTTCAGGCTTCAAAAGAAAACAGCACAGACAGCACTTCTTTGTATTTAACAAGGATTTTGTGGCTTCTGGCTTCTCCTGCTGAGGATATGGTATGATAATGGGTCTTTCAAGAAACTCTGAGAGTGCATCCCTTGAAAATCCCTAACTTCTCACCTCAGATCCCATCCTCAGAAAAAGCAAACTTTTCAGAATACACACTGGATAATGTAGTTCCACCCACACCCAGGTTTGTTGACTGACTGCCAGTCTGGCATTCAGACCATGAGCATCCTGGGACCATGAGTGGCTCTGCATGTAGTAACCTGGGGATGGAGAGGCACGATGTCCCTTCATCTGCTGCAGAGGCCAGGGACATCCCAAACAGGATAGCTACTGCACTAAGCTTGCCCCAGACATGACAGTGACTGGGAAATTAAATTTAGCAGCAGTGAGAGCACATCCATGAGTCTAGGAAACCAGCAGTGCACCTCATGAATGGTTCCCATCTGCTGAGTTCTCACCCTGTACTGAGTGAAGAAAAACACCCTGAGTGCCACAGGCTTGGGATTTCTCACAGGACATTTCTCTGCTCACCTCTACCACTCAATTCTCCAAACCTCAGCTGCCTGTGAATGTGACCTGAATTCAAAACAGATGCAACAGTCCAGCAATTTGGACTTTCAGATACAAGGAAAAATGTGTCCAAGGTGTGTGGGTTTTTTTATGAGACAGATGGACCTTTTGGCAGCTGTCCAGAGAAAAGCAGTGAAAACAATGTAAGAGAAGATCAAAGACAGTGGGGCTTTTTAGTCTTGAAAAGAGAAGCCCAGAACCTGAGTATAGCTTTTAAATGTTTAAAAAGCTGTTTCAAATCAGAAAGGAATTCTCCATAGACACTGGGGATGGGACAAGAAGTCTTGGTCCTGGAGGTCCAGATTAGATGTTAGGAAACCTCTAACACCAAGAATAATGAAGTGCTAGTACAAGCTGCACGGGGAAGAGGCGAAATCTTCATTTCTTAAGGCATCTACAAAGGTGTTAAACACGTACCTGTCTAGGATGGAGACAATCCTGCCTTGCAGCAGGAAATGAACACTTGGTGTCTCCTAACTCTGTCTCCTCTTAGCATATGATGTCTACAGTGGACTGAGAAAGTGTGCCTTCCTAAAGGAAATGCCTTTGGCCTGGCAGCACTGTTATTATTGGCAGTCCTCTTCCCCAGGAGAATTTCGTCACACCAACTACTTTTGTGCACAGGACTGTCAATAACACTGGGAAGATTCAGGAGGCTGGACACTTGCAGACACCTGGTTCCAGCCTTGCACAAGGCACTGACAGCCTTAGGTGCGACAAGTATGAGCAGAAGCAGGTCTGTGAAGTGCAAGCAGAATGAGGTCTGTGCTTCCTTATCATAGAATCATAGAATCATAGAATCCTAGGGGTTGGAAGGGACCTCGAAAAATCATCTAGTCCAACCCCCCCTGCTAAAGCAGGGCCACCTAGAGTACCGAATCAACCCAAAGTTGGGACACTACAGACACACTCCTTCCAGAGTTGTCTTTCTCCACTGCACACAGTAGGGATGGAAATCTTTGCAATGCAAGCTTGCTGGGCTCTGCTGGGTGCCAGAGCTTCCAGACAGGGCCCAGCCACTCCAGTTGCATCCTGCAGCACAGGTGCTTGCTGTCACTGCACCAGTCAAAACCACAAAAAAGCCAAGCAGGGCTCTTTCAGTGACAGATAAGCCAGCAAAATACTGGGTGCTTACATCATTTATTCAGTCTTCCTCACTCAGGCACAGAGCAGGGGTGGCTGGAAATGAGGGGGGTGTGGGAGGAGTCATAAATATTCCACAGGAAAACACAGGGAGTGTAGGCAAAGGGAGGTGTATTTGCCTGAGTACATAAACAGAGCATTACACGTGTGAGCACTAATTTGCCCAGGCAGCAGGCACACACAGGCAGGGTGCCTGTAAACCCCAGGAATACACAGAAACACACACACACAGTCACCCCGACAACAAAGAAACAGCCATTGCACTTGTATACACAGATGGCTGCTTGTGTGCTGATGGTCAGCATGGGCAAGTTGTATTAATCTCCACAGTTGGTGTATCTGCAGGCAGACTGTAGCTGCACACATACAGGCACTCTCACAACCCATGTAAGCATATTCAATACATTGCAGACATTTCATAAGTACACCACAACATTAGATGTACAAGCACCTACAAGCAAACCCACACATGCACTGTAACCATGTCCGATGGTTGCACAAAACATCTTCACTTCCCAGCATGGTTCACCAAGCACAGCTCCCACACAGCTCATGTTATTCATTTGCAGACACCATCTCCATGTACACAAAGATATTTTCCCCCTGCCCTACACTTCTTGGCTGCCTCTGCAAGACCCTTGCACACTGTTGAAACAGGGGAACCTGTGCAGTGCTGAGCATAGGAGGCACAAAGAGTGTGTCCTGCTTGTCTGAATGGCATCCTGCATAAGCTCAGCAAAATGTCCACGTGGATTTAGAGCCTGTGGTTGGTCACCTGATACTGTAATATCTTTCCCGCAGTTTTAATAGCTTTAAAAAAAAATCTTAATGTGTAATTTAGATAAAAGTTGCAGCTGAAGAGTCAGGAAATTCCCAGGTGAATGCTGCATGGGACAGCTTGAACTCTGCCCGTATGCAAGTCCAATGTGAGAGGGTGAAGGGGATGGTGACTGCCAAAGCTCTAACATTGCTGAGCAACTCGATTCCCTCTTGGGGCTCCCCATCTCAGCTGGAAAGTTTTTTGTATTGACATGAGGACCATTTATTTTGGCTGCACATGGATGTCTCCAACAGCCTGGTGGATCCAGCTGCATCAGGAGAAGGACTGCACGCTCAGCCCCACGTCCCCACTGGGTACCAATGTCATGACCTCTCCTGGCCATGCTGGGAGGGGACAGTCCAATGGATGGGGTCAGGCTGCCCCAGGAGTGTGCTTGGAGGGAATGATTGCTGCCAAGTCAGATTTTATCCCTGCCAGTGTGAGTGCTGCTCCATTAGCTGTGCAATATCCAGCCTGTGAGAGGCAGAGCCGAATAGCAATTTGCCACCACGGCTCCCCTTGGCTTCCCAGCAGACCTGTGGCCCAAAGCCTGTGTTTAAGTGCCTCACTTCACAAACCCCTGCTTGCGGTGCTCTGCTGAAGCATTTCCATCACAGAAATCTCCACAACCTGCAGTCTCAGCAGTGAGGCCAAAGGCTGAATGAGTCACAAAGGCTCAATTTCCCTGCCACGCTCCCGGGGAATAACATTTGTTTATCGACTCTTACCTGGGGCTTTTTGAAGATTAGTCTCTAATGCAGCCTGGTTAGGGATGGGATGCAGAGCTGGTGTAAGCCAGCCTGCTCCTTTGCTCTCAGAGTAGTTTGATTGCTGCTTTGACTGTGGTACCTGCTTTGTTTTCTGGTTTGGTTTTGTTTGGTTTTAGCTCTGTACAAGCACCAAGCACTGGTACTTACATTTCAGGAGGGAACATTCAGGTCGAGGTGGGATGAGAAAAAGGGTTTGCCTTTGCTGTTGTGTCTTCTGCAGAGCAAGAGACTGTGATTCCCTGGGGCTGCCTGTCAGTCTGGCTTCTTTCACTGATACTAGTCTATCACAAACATGTATAAAAAAAATAAACCTGCCAAGATATGAGAAAACCAACAAAAAACAATCAGATTCTGCTGAAAGGGAGAGAATCTGGGCAGTACAACATTAATTCCCACTTTCTAACATGGTCTCACAAGATACAAGATTATGAAAAATAAGCAAAAATAGTAATTCTTGAAAAGCTAGTGTTTGTCAGACATGTCCCCTTTGCAAAATGTTCTCTGCACTGGAACACCCATTAAGTGTGTCAAGCAGCCCCAGAGGATGATCAGCTGTACCTTTAGTTACTGTCCTCAGGGGTGAAGATGAGCACTTTGCTCAAAAGAGAGGCCACTAAACCACAAATAAAGGTACTCACTCCAGCTGGGTTTGGATGAACATGCCAGCGTGCACTAATCCTCTAAAGGCTCAGACATGTTGCAGGAGCTCTGCTCCCTGAGCAAGTTACCCAGTGCACGGTGTCTGAAGACACTGCTACTAGTTTGCCTCATGTTTGCACTCACCTATGTATGTGCAGTCAGCCTCAGTGTCCTGTCCAGCTCCACATCCCTGCAGACATCAGCCACAAAGACAGTGTTACATATTTACCCCCAAAACACATGCTGACTGATCTCAGTCATAAGTCTCTGTAGGTTCCCCCTCAAACCTCTGGGGCTAGAAAGCATCTTGGCCTGGCAGTAAGCCAGGGAGAGTATCTGCCCTGTGCCACATCCTCCTGTCACCCATCATGCAGTACCTTTTCTGCAGCACCTCTGTGCCAAGACTGTTTTCTCACAAGGCAGGTGATACAGAGCACCCTTCTTCGGAAAGGCATCAGAGACCTTGAATGACCCTCCATAGGCTGCGCTACCAGTTGAGGCCTTACAAGCAAGTGTTAAGTATAGTCTGCAAACTTCTGCTGTTGTGGACGTGTTGATGTGGTTATGGTGAGGGGTGACCTGCAGCCAGAGACATCCTACAGGAAATTCCTTCTGCACACATGTAATCTAAGGAGCAATGCTGCACTCTGCATGTGGAGCTTGCTTTGTAGCAAAATCAACATGATTCTCGTCCGAGATGAAATCTGACTTGGGCTCAGCACTGCCTAAGTCTGACCTGTCTGTAGGCTGTTATTTTGCAGACATCCAGCCCCTGTGCAGATCAGAGCCTCACTATTAAACACAGCTTCTGTTCCCTGCACCTTCTGCTTGCTCTGGTACCTTTGCAGGAAGACCATTAAGCCACTGGAGATGAGCCAGCAGTTCAGAGCCAAATCAAAGCCAACAGCCCCAGACTTCAACCTCAGCGTAACAGGCTGCCTGCAGGCAAGTTCAAACAAATGCTCCTACAGTGCCAGTCTTTCAATACAGGTACAAAACAGACATCAGGGTTCAATACAGCTGTATAGGACTCTGACATACAAATAACTGGTTTGTGACATGAAGGAACAAGCCTTAATAAATCTTCTGGATAGAAAAATCGAGCTGATTTGAGGAAGGAAGCTGCTTTCCAGCTTCTGTGCAACTTTGTGGGAAGGTGGGCTGGGCTTCCTGGGAAGGAAAAAGCCAAGAGGAGATGGATCTGTGTGGCTATGAACAGCAACAGAAGTGTGATGTGCATGTCTGCTCCAATTAAATAGTACAAGAGCTAGGAAGCGATGAGGCCATTTAAATGTGTTCAGGTTATCAAAGCTAAGTGCATCCATGCAAGACAAGGCAGAAATGACAAGAGTTAGACCCAAAGGAGAAATACACTTGTGCACATTTTTCCAGCAAGAGTGGGCAGATGCAGCTCTAATGAGGGTGACCAGAGCTGATGACCCCATCTCCTTTTGGAGCACATTTTTGGCCACTCCTAGAGCTTTCATTGCTTGGGACTGACCTTGGAGCAGCTTGCAGGAGAAAGCTGAGGGGTTTTCCTCTGTGAGCTGGAGCCCCATGCACAACAGACTCCTGGTCAAGAATTATCCATAATGCTCTGGTAGCAGAGCACCTCATGGGGACAGGCTGTGAAGAAGCATTAACTCCATGTTTTCTGGTGGCTACAGGGCACTTCACTCTCTGCTGGGAGGATATTTCTCTCTCTCTCTCTGCTGTTTTCCTCCATGTTTTGTCTGTCTCATCTATATAGCCTGAGAGCTGTGGGAAATAAGAGCTATGAAGCATTGTATGCATAAACAGCCCTGACAAAGGTTTGTGTTTTAACTGGGTATTTTTGAACCAAACAGTTTTTTGTTTGGGGTTTTGTTGTTGTCGATTTGCTTTGATTTTGTTTTGGTTTTCTGCTTGTTTGATTTTCTGTTTGTTTTAAATAAATATTTTGCACCTAAAAAAGACCAAACATAACAGCAAGCTAAGCTTACAGGTGTGTCTCTGAGAAGCCTCAGCTGGACCCATCAGTCCACAGCCCGAGCTCAAATAACCAAGACAGATAAGGAGCAGACACTGTGGAGCAGAGATTACATAGCAGACAGAACACTCAGGAAACCCTTAACCTGCTGCAGAATAAGAGGCTTCACTTTGCTCTTTACAGCCTTTGGTACTCAGGACAGAAAAGCTGATGGGATTAGAAGAGAAGCCATGGTATCAGGAACAACACCAGTGTCTGCTGTGCCAAAGGCATTTACACTGCAACAGCAAGCAGCCCAGGAGAGTCATTGATTGCAGCCAGTCCGTGATGGGAAGCTAAACTAATGATTGCTGGGGTTATCACAGTCCCCAGAGATGAAGTAAGAGTACAATATCACTGATAGAACTTGGAACAGGAGCTGATGGGTGCTGATTTCCTAAACCTTCTCGAAGACATGGGTGTCTAGCTCTGCTATGGGAACAGCAGTCTCTTGAGAGCATTGAAAGCTGCATGTGAGAGAACTGTGCTGCATTTCCCCTACTATGTAGAGCTCAGGACATGGTTTAGATACTATTTTTGGTTCCTCACGCTGTGCTGAAGGTCTACCAGGATGTTATTTTCACAGCAGAGCTCTCCAAAGGATGGGTCCCTCTAAGCTCAGCACCCAGCTTTCCCAAAGCAGGAGCCAGCTTCATGCTTTGTTGGTCTGGGGGATCAGGTCAGCAAGGGTTTCCAAAGTGAGCTACCTCTTCATGGGAGCACATAGCTGTCTCCACTCACATGAAGCCTCTGCAGAACCTGGCCAAGGATTGCAGCAGACCTGAATCCAGACTGATGGCAACTGCTCTGTTAGCACTCCAGGACCTCTGAATCTTCCTGAATCTCTGAAACTTCCACTGATCACACTGCCAGGCCCAGGGATGCTGCCTTCCTTCTACATCCTTGCTTTTTCAGCCTTGGCTCCAGCAGTGCTGCAAGGGTTGAGCAGAGACTTGCTGCTGTGTGGGTTCCTTCCCCAGCAAGATGGCATTTGTCTGCCACAGGAAGAATGCTGGATCAGTGGGGAGGTTGGCAAGGGTCCATGAATGGCTGTGAGGCTGTCAGTGGGAACAGACTGAAGAACAGAAGAGGTCTTTCAGCACCTTGAGGTGGCTGCTAAGCCTCAGGTATGTTCTCTTTGCCTGAGGCTGACAGCCCATTCAAGTCACACAGTTTTTCCTTTGTCTGGAAGGGGACATCCATCATTCTCCTGATATGTAGACTCACAGCCAGGTTCATCAATGGGGAACTAATCCACCAAGCACAAATGCCTGTGGAAAGCCAGTAAGTCCAACTGGACATCAGCAGCTGAATTTGTCCCTCTAGCCCTTACTTTAACTAAAGGACACCCGTCCCTGGGCTTGCACTGACTCCTACAACCACTCTGTGCATATGTCTGTCCTGCAGCAGCCCACACTAACCACAAGCATGTCCTGCCCTTGCACAGGGCAGGAGGCAGTCACCACACACAGCTGCTCATCAACAAAGAACAAACAATGCCAGTGGATTGCATTTTGTTATTTAAGTTTCACAGTGGGATCAAAGAGAGCCCTCAAGATGATCTCACTCTGTGACATGCATGTCAAAACCCTCAGACAAGGGTGTCCTAGTCCACAATAAAGGTCTTCAGAGAACCACACACAGCATGCAGGTCACACAGAAACACACAAATGAAGCTGCAAAGCAGTGATATTAGTGGGGCATGATAAAGCTTTGCAGTCTTAGATGATAAACACCATTGGTGACTGCTTAATAGGTAATGTGAGATTGTCACAGGCCCAGGGCAGATGCAGCACGCCTGTGAGTATGTATATGTGTGACTCCCCATAAATCCATGCCTGACACAAGGACCTTTGTGAGATGGATTATAAATAATTAGTTGGACATGTTTGTATTTCTTTTTGTAGTATCACCATAATCAGGACAAAACCTGAGGTCTTCTGCAATTATAATGTCCTGAACTGTGTGGGCAGAAGGGGCAGGGGATGCATAACCCCTCACTGCAACCTGTCCAGACACCCTGTAATGAATCTGGTAGTTTGTGCTTAACCAAGAAATGTAGTCCATCCTATCTGAAGAAATCCGTAGAAGGTTAATGCAGTATAACCCCTGGCAGCTTGTTCCTGGTATAAATGAGATCTTATTTTGAGGAATTTATGATTAAAGTGAATGAAGCACAGTCATCTTTCCGAATATAAGCTGAAGGTAGTCTCTGATTTATTTCTTATGATGCACTTGGTCATGTTCTGTTGTCTTTGCAAATCTGTATTTTTATTGCCTTGACATGTTTCTCAGGTTTAGGTTACATTTCTAATAAATATCCAATGCCATGTTGATTTCCTGTATCGTATTTCATTAGTCTTTGAGAAGAATGGAGCACCATTTTTATAAAAAACAGCAGTCTTAAAAAGGAGTTTCTAACAGGGGGCTTGTCTGCATTTAGCAAGTGGTAGCTAGCTCTCTAACAGAGCTGGTATTGTTAAAAGTGGTACAACCTGCCCTCGCATGGACTTGGTTATCTCAGGATAAAGGTGCCTTATGCCTACATAACCACTTCCATGTGTGAAGAGGAATAACTCCAAACCTATAAATCAAGAATTTAGAGGCATAGCTCTAACTGGTAAAAACCACACTGCTTAATGGAGCCATGGCTCAAACA
>NW_022045425.1:27120-47716 GCF_003957555.1 Calypte anna | reverse complement strand
GGTGGAGAGTTGGGTTGCGTTGAGTTGGGTTACATTGAGTTGGGTTGCGTTGAGTTGGCACAGTGGTGAGTTGGGTGTGGCGAGTTGGGTGGTGGCGAGTTGGGTTGCATTGAGTTGGGTGGTGATGGGTTGGCACAGTGGTTATTTGGGTGTTGAACAGTTGGGTGGTGGAGAGTTGGGTGGTGGAGAGTTGGGTTGCATTGAGTTGCGTTGCGTTGAGTTGGGTGGTGGTGGGTTGGCACAGTGGTGAGTTGGGTGTTGGCGAGTTGGGTGTTGGCGAGTTGGGTTGTGTTGAGTTGGGTGTTGGCGAGTTGTGTGTTGGTGATTTGGTGCAGCGGCGATTCGGTGCGTGGGGATTGGCTGAGCAAGGAGTGGGTGCGGGGGGTTGGGTGTGGAGGGGGCGTGGCACCCCAGGGTGTGGTGGCCGGGTGACTCACACGGGGTTGCGGGTGCCGTGGGCAGCCAAGGAGTCCCCGACGTGGACGCGGGCGCCCTTGAGGCGGTGCCAGCAGCAATCCAGGCGGTTCCTCACCACCACGGCGGCCACGGCGCGGCGCCGGCCCAGATCCACCGTCCACCAAGGTTCCGGTTCCCTTTGGGTTTGGGAACAGGAACCGTGCAGCCAGTTCCCATCCCTGTTCCCATCCACGGCGTTGATGGCGTCGCCGGCGCGGCCGGAAGTGGAGGATTGGGTCGCCGGGCGCCGCAAGGCCAAATTTTGGGCTGGGGGGACACCAAGGGACGCTGGGTGACCATCCCCAACGTGTCCTTCCAGTGCCACGGCCCAAAACGATGACGTGCCACCAGTTTTGGGCCAAGGTGCCAACCCAAGCTCGCCAGGGGTCGTGTCGGGGGGGGGGTTTTTTGGGGGTCCTTACCACCAGGTGGGGGGTGACAACCCTGAGCTGTCACCTCCACCTCACAGAGGACGAGGACGTCCTCCCGCCCCGGGATGATGATGGAGACGTAGCGACCCGGCAGCCCGTTGCAGCAGACGGTGGTGGAGGCCCCAGGCCCGGTGTCCAAAATGGCGCCGCAGCTGTCGGGCGGTGGGATCGTCACCGATTGGGTCGGTGGTGGGACAGCCACAACCTTTGGGGGATGGGAGTTGAGGGGGTGACACCAAAGGGTTGGGGGGAGGGGACTCACACGGGGTTGCGTTTGCCGTGGTCGCTCAAGGAGTCCCCGACGTGGACTTGGGCCCCCAGGAGGCTCTCCCAGCAGCAGTCGCGGCGGTTGGTGACGGTGACGGCGTAGACGGCGTGGCGGCGACCCAGGTCCACCCACCACCAGGGTTCCTCTTCCTTCTCCGTGTGGGAACAGGAGCCAGAAGGCCAATGAGGGTCAACCTTCCCATCCACCGCGTTGACCGCGTGGCTCTCGGCGTCCAAGGTGGAGGACTGAGCCACGGCGCGGCCCAGCGCCACGTTGGGGGCTGGAAGAGGCCGGGGTAGGGGTGGGGGTGAGGGTTGGGGGTTTGACTGCACCAAAAAAACCCAATCCAACCCGTTTCCCACCCAAAATGTGGTACCTCCAGGCAAAGGGGAGCAGCCTTGGAGCACCACCTCCACCTCGCAGAGCACCAAGGCCTCCACCCGGCCGGGGATGAGGATGGAGATGAAACGTCCCACCAAGCCCTGGCAGCAAAGGGTGCTGAGGGACCCGGGCCCCGCGTCAGTGATGACACCACAGCTGTTGGGAAAACCAAAAAGGACACAAAAAAACCCCCAAACATCATTCAATTGATCATCGGAGGTGGACAAGACGTCTAGAGACCATCTGGGCCCAACTAACTCAGGTGACCTGGAGGAGAGGACACAAGATGGCACCCAGGGGGTTCTGGAAGTCTCCAGAGAAGGAGATTGTTCCTGTGGTGTCACAACAACTGTTGAGAAACCAAAAAGGACACAAAAAAACCCCCAAACATCATCTGAGTGATCACCAGAGGGGGACGAGACCTCTAGAGATCATCTGGGCCCAACTAAGTTGGGTGACCTGGAGGAGGGGACACAAGATGGCACCCAGGGGGTTCTGGAAGTCTCCAGAGAAGGAGATTGTTCCAGTGGTGTCACCACAGTTGTTGAGAAACCAAAAAGGACACAAAAAACCCCAAAACAAACCCAAACATCATTCGAGTGATCACCAGAGGTGGACAAGACCTCTGGAGAATGTCTGGGCCCAACTACATTGGGTGACTGGAAGGAAAGGACACAAGATGGCACCCAGGAGGTTCTGGAAGTCTCCAGAAAAGGAGATTGTTCCAGTGGTGTCACCACAACTGTTGGGGAAACCAAAAAGGACACAAAAAACCCCAAACATCATCTGAGTGATCATCAGAGGGGGATGAGACCTCTACAGAACATCTAGGCCCGAACATGTTGGATGACCAGGAGGAGAGGACACAAGATGGCACCCAAGGAGGTTCTGGAAGTCTCTAGAGAAGGAGATGGTTCCAGTGGTGTCACCACAGCTGTTGGAGAAACCAAAAAGGACACAAAAAACCCCAAAACATCATCTGAGTGATCACCAGAGGTGGATGAAACCTCTACAGAACATCTAGGCCCGAACATGTTGGGTGACTGGGAGGAGAGGACACAAGATGGCACCCAAGGAGGTTCTGGAAGTCTCCAGAGAAGGAGATTGTTCCTGTGGTGTCACAACAACTGTTGAGAAACCAAAAAGGACACAAAAAAAACCCCAAACATCATCTGAGTGATCATCAGAGGGGGACGAGACCTCTAGAGATCATCTGGGCCCAACTAAGTTGGGTGACCTGGAGGAGGGGATACAAGATGGCATCCAGGAGGTTCTGGAAGTCTCCAGAGAAGGAGGTTGTTCCAGTGGTGTCACCACAGCTGTTGAGAAACCAAGGACACAAAAAAAACCCAAACATCATCCAAGTGATCATCAGAGGTGGATGAGGCCTCTACAGAATGTCTAGGCCCAACTAAGTTGGGTGACCGGGAGGAGGGGACACAAGATGGCACCCAGGGGGTTCTGGAAGTCTCCAGAGAAGGAGATTGTTCCAGTGGTGTCACCACAGCTGTTGGAGAAACCAAAAAGGACACAAAAAAACCCCAAACATCATTTGAGTGATCACCAGAGGTGGATGAGACTTCTACAGAATGTCTGGGCCCAACTAAGTTGGGTGACCTGGAGGAGGGGACACAAGATGGCACCCAAGGTGGGTTCTGGAAGTCTCCAGAGAAGGAGATTGTTCCAGTGGTGTCACAACAACTGTTGGAGAAACCAAAAAGGACACAAAAAAAGCCCCAAACAAAACCAAACATCATTCGAGTGATCACCAGAGGGGGATGAGACCTCCAGAGACCATCTGGGCCCAACTAACTCAGGTGACTGGGAGGAGAGGACACAAGATGGCACCCAGGGGGTTCTGGAAGTCTCCAGAGAAGGAGATTGTTCCAGTGGTGTCACCACAGTTGTTGAGAAACCAAAAAGGACACAAAAAACCCCAAAACAAACCCAAACATCATTCAAGTGATCACCAGAGGTGGACAAGACCTCTGGAGAATGTCTGGGCCCAACTACATTGGATGACCAGGAGAAGAGGACACAAAATGGCACCCAGGGGGTTCTGGAAGTCTCCAGAGAAGGAGATTGTTCCAGTGGTGTCACCACAGCTGTTGGAGAACCCAAAAAGGACACAAAAAACCCCAAAACAAACCCAAATATTATTTGAGTGATCACCAGAGGTGGAGAAGACCTCTGGAGAATGTCTGGGCCCGACTACGTTGGGTGACCTGGAGGAGAGGACACCCAGGGGGTTCTGGAAGTCTCTAGAGAAGGAGATTGTTCCAGTGGTGTCACCACAGCTGTTGGAGAAACCAAAAAAGACACAAAAAAACCCCAAACATCATTTGAGTGATCACCAGAGGTGGATGAGACTTCTACAGAATGTCTGGGCCCAACTAAGTTGGGTGACCTGGAGGAGGGGACACAAGATGGCACCCAGGGGGTTCTGGAAGTCTCCAGAGAAGGAGATTGTTCCAGTGGTGTCACAACAACTGTTGGAGAAACCAAAAAAGACACAAAAAAACCCAAAACAAACCCAAACATCATTCAAGTGATCACCAGAGGTGGATGAGACCTCTACAGAACATCTAGGCCCGAACATGTTGGGTGACCAGGAGGAGAGGACACAAGATGGCACCCAAGGAGGTTCTGGAAGTCTCTAGAGAAGGAGATTGTTCCAGTGATGTCACCACAGCTGTTGGAGAAACCAAAAAAGGCACAAAAAACCCCAAAACAAACCCAAACATCATTCAAGTGATCATTGGAGGGGGACGAGACCTCCAGAGACCATCTGGGCCAGACTACATTGCGTGACCGGGAGGAGAGGACACAAGATGGCACCCAGGGGGTTCTGGAAGTCTCCAGAGAAGGAGATTGTTCCAGTGGTGTCACCACAGCTGTTGAGAAACCAAAAAGGACACAAAAAACCCCAAAACATCATTTGAGTGATCATCAGAGGGGGATGAGACCTCTACAGAACATCTAGGCCCGAACATGTTGGATGACCAGGAGGAGAGGACACAAGATGGCACCCAAGGAGGTTCTGGAAGTCTCTAGAGAAGGAGATGGTTCCAGTGGTGTCACAACAACTGTTGAGAAACCAAAAAGGACACAATAAACCCCAAAACAAACCCAAACATCATTCAAGTGATCACCAGAGGTGGACAAGACCTCTGGAGAATGTCTGGGCCCAACTACATTGGGTGACTGGAAGGAAAGGACACAAGATGGCACCCAGGAGGTTCTGGAAGTCTCCAGAAAAGGAGATTGTTCCAGTGGTGTCACCACAGCTGTTGAGAAACCAAAAAGGACACAAAAAACCCCCAAACATCATTTGAGTGATCACCAGAGGTGGATGAGACCTCTACAGAACATCTAGGCCCGAACATGTTGTGTGACTGGGAGGAGAGGACACAAGATGGCACCCAGGGAGGTTCTGGAAGTCTCTAGAGAAGGAGATTGTTCCAGTGGTGTCACCACAGCTGTTGAGAAACCAAAAAGGACACAAAAAACCCCAAAACAAACCCAAACATCATTCGAGTGATCACCAGAGGGGGATGAGACCTCCAGAGACCATCTGGGCCCAACTAACTCAGGTGACTGGGAGGAGAGGACACAAGATGGCACCCAGGGGGTTCTGGAAGTCTCCAGAGAAGGAGATTGTTCCAGTGGTGTCACCACAGTTGTTGAGAAACCAAAAAGGACACAAAAAACCCCAAAACAAACCCAAACATCATTCAAGTGATCACCAGAGGTGGACAAGACCTCTGGAGAATGTCTGGGCCCAACTACATTGGGTGACTGGAAGGAAAGGACACAAGATGGCACCCAGGAGGTTCTGGAAGTCTCCAGAAAAGGAGATTGTTCCAGTGGTGTCACCACAGCTGTTGGAGAAACCAAAAAAGGTACAAAAATACCCCAAACATCATCTGAGTGATCATCAGAGGGGGACGAGACCTCTGGAGAATGTCTGGGCCCAACCACGTTGGGTGACTGGAAGGAGGGGACACAAGATGGCACCCAGGGGGTTCTGGAAGTCTCTAGAGAAGGAGATTGTTCCAGTGGTGTCACCACAGCTGTTGGAGAAACCAAAAAGGACACAAAAAAACCCCCAAACATCATCCAAGTGATCACCAGAGGTGGATGAAACCTCTACAGAACATCTAGGCCCGAACATGTTGTGTGACTGGGAGGAGAGGACACAAGATGGCACCCAGAGAGGTTCTGGAAGTCTCTAGAGAAGGAGATTGTTCCAGTGGTGTCACCACAGCTGTTGAGAAACCAAAAAGGACACAAAAAACCCCAAAACAAACCCAAACATCATTCAAGTGATCACCAGAGGTGGACAAGACCTCTGGAGAATGTCTGGGCCCAACTACATTGGGTGACTGGAAGGAAAGGACACAAGATGGCACCCAGGAGGTTCTGGAAGTCTCCAGAAAAGGAGGTTGTTCCAGTGGTGTCACAACAGCTGTTGGAGAAACCAAAAAGGACATAAAGAAAACCCCAAACATCATCTGAGTGATCACCAGAGGTGGATGAAACCTCTACAGAATGTCTGGGCCCAACCACGTTGGGTGACTGGAAGGAGGGGACACAAGATGGCACCAGGGGGTTCTGGAAGTCTCCAGAGAAGGAGATTGTTCCAGTGGTGTCACCACAGTTGTTGAGAAACCAAAAAGGACACAAAAAACCCCAAAACAAACCCAAACATCATTCAAGTGATCACCAGAGGTGGACAACACCTCTGGAGAACGTCTGGGCCCAACTACATTGGGTGACCAGGAGAAGAGGACACAAGATGGCACCCAGGAGGTTCTGGAAGTCTCCATAGAAGGAGATTGTTCCAGTGGTGTCACCACAGGTGTTGGAGAAACCAAAAAGGACACAAAAAAACCCCCAAACATCATTTGAGTGATCACCAGAGGTGGATGAGACTTCTACAGAATGTCTGGGCCCAACCACGTTGGGTGACTGGAAGGAGGGGACACAAGATGGCACCCAGGGGGTTCTGGAAGTCTCCAGAGAAGGAGATTGTTCCAGTGGTGTCACCACAGTTGTTGAGAAACCAAAAAGGACACAAAAAACCCCAAAACAAACCCAAACATCATTCAAGTGATCACCAGAGGTGGACAAGACCTCTGGAGAATGTCTGGGCCCAACTACATTGGGTGACTGGAAGGAAAGGACACAAGATGGCACCCAGGAGGTTCTGGAAGTCTCCAGAAAAGGAGATTGTTCCAGTGGTGTCACCACAGCTGTTGGAGAAACCAAAAAAGGTACAAAAATACCCCAAACATCATCTGAGTGATCATCGGAGGGGGACGAGACCTCTGGAGAATGTCTGGGCCCAACCACGTTGGGTGACTGGAAGGAGGGGACACAAGATGGCACCCAGGGGGTTCTGGAAGTCTCTAGAGAAGGAGGTTGTTCCAGTGGTGTCACCACAGCTGTTGGAGAAACCAAAAAGGACACAAAAAAACCCCCAAACATCATCCAAGTGATCACCAGAGGTGGATGAAACCTCTACAGAACATCTAGGCCCGAACATGTTGTGTGACTGGGAGGAGAGGACACAAGATGGCACCCAGAGAGGTTCTGGAAGTCTCTAGAGAAGGAGATTGTTCCAGTGGTGTCACCACAGCTGTTGAGAAACCAAAAAGGACACAAAAAACCCCAAAACAAACCCAAACATCATTCAAGTGATCACCAGAGGTGGACAAGACCTCTGGAGAATGTCTGGGCCCAACTACATTGGGTGACTGGAAGGAAAGGACACAAGATGGCACCCAGGAGGTTCTGGAAGTCTCCAGAAAAGGAGATTGTTCCAGTGGTGTCACCACAGCTGTTGGAGAACCCAAAAAGGACACAAAAAACCCCAAAACAAACCCAAATATTATTTGAGTGATCACCAGAGGTGGAGAAGACCTCTGGAGAATGTCTGGGCCCGACTACGTTGGGTGACCTGGAGGAGAGGACACCCAGGGGGTTCTGGAAGTCTCTAGAGAAGGAGATTGTTCCAGTGGTGTCACCACAGCTGTTGGAGAACCCAAAAAGGACACAAAAAACCCCAAAACAAACCCAAATATTATTTGAGTGATCACCAGAGGTGGAGAAGACCTCTGGAGAATGTCTGGGCCCGACTACGTTGGGTGACCTGGAGGAGAGGACACCCAGGGGGTTCTGGAAGTCTCTAGAGAAGGAGATTGTTCCAGTGGTGTCACCACAGCTGTTGGAGAAACCAAAAAGGACACAAAAAAAACCCCAAACATCATCTGAGTGATCACCAGAGGGGGACGAGACCTCTAGAGATCATCTGGGCCCAACCACGTTGGGTGACTGGAAGGAGGGGACACAAGATGGCACCCAGGGGGTTCTGGAAGTCTCTAGAGAAGGAGATTGTTCCAGTGGTGTCACCACAGCTGTTGAGAAACCAAAAAGGACACAAAAAACCCCAAAACAAACCCAAACATCATTCAAGTGATCACCAGAGGTGGACAAGACCTCTGGAGAATGTCTGGGCCCAACTACATTGGGTGACTGGAAGGAAAGGACACAAGATGGCACCCAGGAGGTTCTGGAAGTCTCCAGAAAAGGAGGTTGTTCCAGTGGTGTCACAACAGCTGTTGGAGAAACCAAAAAGGACATAAAGAAAACCCCAAACATCATCTGAGTGATCACCAGAGGTGGATGAAACCTCTACAGAATGTCTGGGCCCAACCACGTTGGGTGACTGGAAGGAGGGGACACAAGATGGCACCAGGGGGTTCTGGAAGTCTCCAGAGAAGGAGGTTGT
Organism: Calypte anna; assembly: GCF_003957555.1. Taxonomy (NCBI): domain Eukaryota; kingdom Metazoa; phylum Chordata; class Aves; order Apodiformes; family Trochilidae; genus Calypte; species Calypte anna. The sequence continues at coordinate 39,387 of NW_022045425.1, read as the reverse complement.
TCCAGTGGTGTCACCACAGCTGTTGGAGAAACCAAAAAGGACACAAAAAAAGCCCCAAACAAACCCAAACATCATTCGAGTGATCACCAGAGGTGGACAAGACCTCTGGAGAATGTCTGGGCCCAACCACGTTGGGTGACTGGAAGGAAAGGACACAAGATGGCACCCAGGAGGTTCTGGAAGTCTCTAGAGAAGGAGATTGTTCCAGTGGTGTCACCACAGTTGTTGAGAAACCAAAAAGAACACAAAAAACCCCAAACATCATTTGAGTGATCACCAGAGGGGGATGAGACCTCTACAGAACATCTAGGCCCGAACATGTTGGGTGACCAGGAGGAGAGGACACAAGATGGCACCCAAGGAGGTTCTGGAAGTCTCTAGAGAAGGAGATTGTTCCAGTGGTGTCACCACAGCTATTGGAGAAACCAAAAAGGACATAAAGAAAACCCCAAACATCATTCAAGTGATCACCAGAGGTGGATGAGACCTCTAGAGATCATCTGGGCCCAACTAACTCAGGTGACCTGGAGGAGGGGACACAAGATGGCACCCAGGGGGTTCTGGAAGTCTCCAGAGAAGGAGATTGTTCCAGTGGTGTCACCACAGCTGTTGAGAAACCAAAAAGGACACAAAAACCCCAAAACAAACCCAAACATCATTCAAGTGATCACCAGAGGTGGATGAGGCCTCTACAGAATGTCTGGGCCCAACTAAGTTGGGTGACTGGAAGGAGGGGACACAAGATGGCACCCAGGGGGTTCTGGAAGTCTCCAGAAAAGGAGATTGTTCCAGTGGTGTCACCACAGTTGTTGGAGAAACCAAAAAAGGCACAAAAAACCCCAAAACAAACCCAAACATCATTCAAGTGATCATTGGAGGGGGACGAGGCCTCTACAGAATGTCTGGGCCCAACTACATTGGGTGATTAGGAGGAGGGGACACAAGATGGCACCCAGGGGGTGATGGGAATCTCCAGAGAAGGAGATTGTTCCAGTGGTGTCACCACAGCTGTTGGAGAAACCAAAAAGGACACAAAAAAACCCCAAACATCATTCAAGTGATCATAAGAGGTGGATGAAACCTCTACAGAACATCTAGGTCTGAACATGTTGGGTGACTGGGAGAAGAGGACACAAGATGGCACCCAAGGGGTTCTGGAAGTCTCCAGAGAAGGAGATTGTTTCAGTGCTGTCACCACAACTGTTGAGAAACCAAAAAGGACACAAAAACCCCCAAAACAAACCCAAACATCATTCAAGTGATCACCAGAGGTGGATGAGGCCTCTACAGAATGTCTGGGCCCAACTACATTGGGTGACCGGGAGGAGGGGACACAAGATGGCACCCAGGAGGTTCTGGAAGTCTCCAGAGAAGGAGATTGTTCCAGTGGTGTCACCACAGCTGTTGAGAAACCAAAAAGGACACAAAAAAACCCAAAACAAACCCAAACATCATTCAAGTGATCACCAGAGGTGGACGAGGCCTCTACAGAATGTCTGGGCCCAACTAAGTTGGGTGACTGGGAGGAGGGGACAGAAGATGGCACCCAGGGAGGTTCTGGAAGTCTCCAGAGAAGGAGATTGTTCCAGTGGTGTCACCACAGCTCTTGAGAAACCAAAAAGGACACAAAACAAACCCCCCAAACATCATTCAAGTGATCACCAGAGGTGGATGAAACCTCTACAGAACATCTAGGCCCGAACATGTTGGGTGACTGGAAGGAGAGGACACAAGATGGCACCCAAGGAGGTTCTGGAAGTCTCTAGAGAAGGAGATTGTTCCAGTGGTGTCACCACAGCTGTTGGAGAAACCAAAAAGGACACAAAAAACCCCAAAACATCATCTGAGTGATCACCAGAGGTGGATGAGAACTCCAGAGTCCATCTGGGCCCAACTACGTTGGGTGACCAAGAGGAGGGACCTTGGAGCAGCTTCCAGGTCCTGAAGGGGCTCCAGGAAAGCTGGAGAGGGACTTGGGACAAGGACCTGGAGGGATGGGATGAGGGGTGATGGTTCCAACCTCCAAGAGGGGAGATGGAGAGGAGATCTTGGGGAGGGAGGGAGAAATTCTTTGGGGTGAGGGTGGTGAGACCCTGGTTGCCCCCAGAAGCTGTGGCTGCCCCATCCCTGGAGGTGTTGGAGGTTGGATGGGGCTTGGAGCAACCTGGGTTGGAGGAAAGGTCCCTGACCATGGTTTGAGGTGGAACTGGGTGAGCTTTAAGGTCTCTTGGTGAAGAAGACCAAGTATTGGCCCCTGGGGGACCCTCCTTGACCTCCAACTTGACCCTACTGCCTTGGTCACCATCCTCTTGAGTGATGTCACTTCTCCATCCACCTCAGGGCCCACCCCTCTTCTCAACTTCCCTCACTGAGGACATCCCGGGTGCCACCACCAAGAACCTCCCCAAAGCCAGGGTAGATCCCACCCATTGACATCATCAATGACATCACCACTTGAAGGGTTGGGAGATGACATCATCAACGATGTCACCACCCAAAGGGTTGGGAGATGACATCATCAACGATGTCACCTCTTGAGTGATGTCACTTCTCCATCCACCTCAGGGCCCACCCCTCTTCTCAACTTCCCTACTTGAGGACATCCCGGGTGCCACCACCAAGAACCTCCCCAAAGCCAGGGTAGATCCCACCCATTGACATCATCAATGACGTCACCACTCGAAGGGTTGGGAGATGACATCATCAATGATGTCACCTCTTGAGTGGTGTCACTTCTCCACCCCCTTAAGGCCCACCCCTCTTCTTGACTTCCCTAATTGAGGACATCCCGGGTGCCACCACCAAGAACCTCCCTGAAGGTATATCCCACCCACTGACATCATCAATGACGTCACCTCCCAAAGGGTTTGGAGATGACATCATCAACGATGTCACCTCTTGAGTGGTGTCACCTCTCAAGCCCCCTCAGGGCCCACCCCTCTTCTTGACTTTCCCAACTGAGAACATCCCGGGTACCACCACCAAGAACCTCCCCAAAGCCAGGGTAGATCCCACCCATTGACATCATCAATGACGTCACCACTCAAAGGGTTTGGAGATGACATCATCAACGATGTCACCTCTTGAGTGGTGTCACCTCTCAAGCCCCCTCAGGGCCCACCCCTCTTCTTGACTTTCCCAACTGAGAACATCCCGGGTGCCACCACCAAGAACCTCCCCAAAGCCAGGGTAGATCCCACCCATTGACATCATCAATGACGTCACCACTCAAAGGGTTTGGAGATGACATCATCAACGATGTCACCTCTTGAGTGATGTCACTTCTCCATCCACCTCAGGGCCCACCCCTCTTCTCAACTTCCCTACTTGAGAACATCCCGGGTGCCACCACCAAGAACCTCCCCAAAGCCAGGGTAGATCCCACCCATTGACATCATCAATGATGTCACCACTCGAAGGGTTGGGAGATGACATCATCAACGATGCCAGCTCTTGAGTGGTGTCACTTCTCAGTCCCCCCCAGGGCCCACCCCTCTTCTCAACTTCCCTCATTGAGGACGTCATGGGCGCCACCACCAAGAACCTCCCCGAAGCCAGGGTAGATCCCACCCATTGACATCATCAATGACATCACCACTCAAAGGGTTTGGAGATGACATCATCAACAACATCACCACCCAAAGGGCTTGGTGATGACATCATCAACAACGTCACCTCCCAAAGGGTTTGGAGCCTCACATGGGATTATCCCGACCGCGCTCTCCCGGCGCGTCCCCGACGTGGACCTGAGCTCCTCGAAGACTTTGCCAACAACAATCCTGACGGTTCTTGACCACGACGGCCACCACGGGTTGGGTCCTTCCCAAATCCACGTTCCACCAAGGTTCCATCTCCTTCAAAGTCCGGGAACAGGAGCCGTGGGCCCAGATTCCATCCCGGTTGCCGTCCACGGCGTTGGCGGCGATGCTGTGGTTGGGGAAGGAGGAGGATTGGGTGCTGGGACGTCCCAAGGCCGCGTTGAAAGCTGCTCAAGGAAGAGAAGAAGGTGGATGGTGGAAGGGTTGGAATCTTCATTGGAAGAGGGGTTGGGATTCTTCTGGAAAAGGGGGGGGGAACTCACCGGCGGGGGGGATGTGGCAGCTCTGGGTGCTCGTGTCTTGTGCCAGGACTTGGGTGAGAAGATGAAGAAGAAGAGCCCAAGGTAGGGCCATGGTGGGGGCTGTGGGGAAGGGGAGAGGGGTGTGGGGACCACCAGGATGGGTTGGAGATCAGCAGGATCCCTGGGGACCAGCAGGATCCCATCCCTGGAGGCTACTGTGATATCCATGGGGACCACTGGGATGTCCATGGGGACCACCATGACTCCCCAGGGACCCTTAGGATCCCAAGGGACCATCAGGATCCCATGGGACCACTGTGATCCTCTGGGATCACACCACGATCCCTGGGGACCACTGTGATATCCATGGGGACTACCATGATTCCCCTGGGACCATCAGGATCCCATGGGACCACCATGATCTCTGGGGACCACCACTGATCCTGAGGACCACCTTGATCCTCAGGCATCACACCACGATCCCTGGGGACCACTGTGATATCCATGGGGACCACCATGACTCCCCAGGGACCATCAGGATCCCATGGGACCACCACTAGCCCTGAGGACCACCCAGGGCCTCAAGGATCACACCACCATCCTTGGGACCACCCTGATCCTCTTGGATCACACCCTGATCCCTGGGGACCACTGTGATATCCATGGGGACCACCATGATTCCTCAGGGATCATCAGGATCCCATGGGACCACCGTGTTCCTCTGGGATCACACCACGATCCCTGGGGACAACTGTGATGTCCATGGGACCACCATGATTCCCCTGGGACCATCAGGATCTCATGGGACCACCATGATCTCTGGGGACCACCATTAGCCCTGAGGACCACCCTGATCTTCAGGGACCTCACCATGATCCCTGGGGACCACTGTGATGTCCATGGGGACCACCATGACTCCACTGGGACCATCAGGATCCCATGGGACCACCACTAGTCCTGAGGACCACCTTGATCCTCTGGGATCACACCACGATCCCTGGGGACCACTGTGATATCCGTAGGGACCATCAGGACCCCACAGGACCACCATGATCTCTGGGGGACCACCCTGATCCCTGGGGACCACTGTGATATCCATGGGGACCACCATGATTCCTCAGGGATCATCAGGATCCCATGGGACCACCGTGTTCCTCTGGGATCACACCATGATCCCTGGGGACCACTGTGATGTCCATGGGACCACCATGATTCCCCTGGGACCATCAGGATCTCATGGGACCACCATGATCTCTGGGGACCACCATTAGCCCTGAGGACCACCCTGATCTTCAGGAACCTCACCATGATCCCTGGGGACCACTGTGATGTCCATGGGGACTACCATGATTCCCCTGGGACCATCAGGATCCCATGGGACCACCATGATCTCTGGGGACCACCACTGATCCTGAGGACCACCCTGATCCTCAGGGACCCCACCACGATCCCTGGGGACCACTGTGATATCCGTAGGGACCATCAGGACCCCACAGGACCACCATGATCTCTGGGGGACCACCCTGATCCCTGGGGACCACTGTGATATCCATGGGGACCACCATGATTCCTCAGGGATCATCAGGATCCCATGGGACCACCATGATCCTCTGGGATCACACCATGATCCCTGGGGACCACCATGATCCCTGGGGACCACTGTGATATCCATGGGACCACCATGACTCCATTGGGACCATCAGGATCCCATGGGACCATCCCGATCTTCAGGGACCACTGTGATATCCATGGGGACCATCAGGATCCTACAGGACCAGCAGGATCTCTGGGGACCACTGTGATATCCATGGGGACCACCATGATTCCTCAGGGACCATCAGGATCCCATGGGACCACCATGGTCCTCTGGGATCACACCATGATCCCTGGGGACCACCATGATCCCTGAGGCCCAACACAAACCTTGGGGTCCACCATGATCTCTAAGGGACCACCATGATCCCTGGGATCCACCATGATCCCTGAGGGACCACCACAATCCCTGGAGATGACCATGAGCCTTGGAGACCACCATGATCCTTGGGACCCATGAAGATCCCTGAGGACCACCAGAACCCCTGATGGAAACCATGATCCCTGGAGACCACCATGACCCCTGGGGTCCACCACAACTCCTGGGGTCCACCATGATCCCCAGGGACCACCATGATCCTTGGGATCCACCAGGATCCCTGGAGACGACCACAACCTCTAGGGTCCACCACAACCCCTGGGGTCCACCAGGATCCCTGGGGTCCACCATGATCTCTGAGGGACCACCATGAAACTTGGGATCCACCATGATCCCTGAAGACCACCAGAACCCCTGGTGGAAACCATGATCCCTGGGGTCCACAAGGATCCCTGAGGGACCACCATGATCCTTGGGATCCACCATGATCCCTGGAGAACCCCATGATCCTTAGGATCCACCAGGATCCCTGAGGGACCACAAAGATCCCTGGAGGCCACCACAACTCCTGGGGTCCACCATGATCCCTGAAGACCACCAGAACCCCTGGTGGAAACCATGATCCCTGGGGACCACCATGATCCCTGAGGGACCACCACAGTTCCTGGGGTCCACCAGGATCTCTGGAGACCACCACAACCCCTGGGGTCCACCATGATCCCTGGGGACCACCACAACCCCTGGTGGACACCATGATCCCTGGGGACCACCATGATCCCTGAGGGACCACCACAACCCCTGGTGGAAACCATGACCCCTGGGACCACCATGATCCCTGAGGGACCACCACAGCTCCTGGGGTCCACAAGGATCCTTGGGATCCACCATGATTCCCTGGAGACCACCACAACCCCTGGGGTCCACAAGGATCCTTGGGATCCACCATGATTCCTGGAGACCACCACAACTTGTGGGGTCCACCACAACTCGTGGGGTCCACCATGATCCCTGGGGTCCACAAGGATCCCTGAGGGACCACCATGATCCTTGGGATCCACCAGGATCCCTGGAGCCCACCATCTCTTACCCTGTTGGTGAAGAAGGGTTGGAGAGTCCCCACTGGCCTCTGGAGATGGAGAAGGAGCAGAAGGAGAAGAAGAAGGAGGAGGAGGATGAAGAGAAGGAGGAGGAGGGATGGAGGAGGCAACGTGGCACCCAGTTAATGTTTAAAGAAGGTTTTGGTGACACAGTTGGGTGCTGCCATGGTGTCACCTTCCCCCTGCCACCACGGGACAGAGTGTCCCCAAGAGGTGACACCGGGGCGTGAAGTTCACCCAGGTGGAAACTTGAGTTTCTACCAAGCTTGGATGGTGGTTGGGGAGGGGGAGGAGAGGGAGAAGTTCACCCCCACCCTTGAGAGTACCCAGATTGGGTGGGACGGGTGGTGGCAGTGGCACGAGGGGTGACACCGGGTGACAGACCCCACCCCATCCCCACGACGAGGGAGAAGCAAAGTGGGAGAAGGTCCAAACTTGGTGATTTTATTGATTCCTTGATAAAAGCCCGGCCAGCGGGGACAGAAGGGGACATCTGGGGACAGTTGGGGACACGTGGAGATGGTTGGGAACACTCCAACTCTTGGGTGGGGAGATGCTCCCAACCCCCTCCCCAAGCAGCCACAATGGAGGTGCCACAACGCTCGGGGTGAGGCCACGTTGTCCCTGGAGGTGACAGGAAGGGGAAAGGGTGGAAGGTGGCTTCCTGTTGTCACCTGGTGGCTTCCTGTTGTCACCTGGTGGCCAGGATCTCCTGGGTGGCCAAGCGGATGAGGCGGTGGAAGTCGAAGTGGAGATGTTTCCTCCAGAAGCGGCGGTCGCGCCCGAAGACCTGGGCGGGAAACCGGGGGCTCCCTGTGGGGGTGAGGGCCACCAAATTCCTGTCACGAGGTGTGGGGGGGCAGGGGACCAACCAAGGGACAGCCAAGGTGACACCTTCACCTTCTTTGTCCCCCTCACCAATGCCGTGGAAGATCCTGGCGACGGCGCGGCCGGAGAAGTTCTCCTCGGGGCGGAGAGCCAGGAAGCGGCGGATGTCGGCGCGGATTTGGGTCTCCTGCTCTGGTGGCTGCTGAGGAGACACCAAGGAGGTGACATCCCAAGATTTTCCTCAAAATGGTGGCCCCCTGTCTCAACAACCCATCCAGATCCCAACTGGAGAGCCCAGCCAACCAGAGGTTCCACCCAACTGGAGGTCCAACCCAACTGGAGGTCCAACCCAACCAGAGGTCCCATCCAACCGGAGGTCCCATCCAGCTGGGGGTCCCACCCAGCTGGGGGTTCTATCCAATTAGAGGTCCCATCCAACCGGAGGTCCCACCCAACCGGAGGTCCCACCCAACCAGGGGTTCCATTCAACTGGAGGTCCCACCCAACTGGGGGTTCCATCCAACCAGAGGTCCCATTCAACTTGAGGTTCAACCCAAATGGAGATCCCAGCCAACCAGAGGTCCCACCCAAACAGAGGTTCCATCCAACTGGAGGTCCAACCCAACTGGAGTTCCAACCCAACTGGAGGTCCCATCCAACCGGAGGTCCCATCCAACCGGAGGTCCCACCCAACTGGGGGTTCCATCCAATTAGAGGTCCCACCCAACTGGAGGTCCCACCCAACCGGGGGTTCCATTCAACTGGAGGTCCCACCCAACTGGAGGTCCCACCCAACTGGGGGTTCCATCCAACTGGAGGTCCCATTCAACTTGAGGTTCAACCCAAATAGAGATCCCAGCCAACCAGAGGTCCCACCCAAGCAGAGGTTCCATCCAACTGGAGGTCCAACCCAACTGGAGTTCCAACCCAACTGGAGGTCCCATCCAACCGGAGGTCCCATCCAACCAGAGGTCCCACCCAACTGGGGGTTCCATCCAATTAGAGGTCCCACCCAACTGGAGGTCCCACCCAACCGGGGGTTCCATTCAACTGGAGGTCCCACCCAACTGGAGGTCCCACCCAACTGGGGGTTCCATCCAACCGGAGGTCCCATTCAACTTGAGGTTCAACCCAAATAGAGATCCCAGCCAACCAGAGGTCCCACCCAAGCAGAGGTTCCATCCAACTGGAGGTCCAACCCAACTGGAGAGCCCAGCCAACTGGAGGTCCCATCCAACCGGAGGTCCCATCCAACCAGAGGTCCCACCCAACTGGGGGTTCCATCCAATTAGAGGTCCCACCCAACTGGAGGTCCCACCCAACCGGGGGTTCCATTCAACTGGAGGTCCCACCCAACTGGAGGTCCCACCCAACTGGGGTTCCATCCAACCGGAGGTCCCATTCAACTTGAGGTTCAACCCAAATAGAGATCCCAGCCAACCAGAGGTCCCACCCAAGCAGAGGTTCCATCCAACTGGAGGTCCAACCCAACTGGAGAGCCCAGCCAACTGGAGGTCCCAGCCAACTGGAGGTCCCACCCAACTGGAGGTCCCACCCAACCGGGGGTCTCAGACAACTGGGGGTCCCAGACAACCGGAGGTCCCACACAACTGGAGGTCCCACCCAACTAGAGATCCCATTCAACTGGAGGTCCAACCCAACTAGAGGTCCCAGCCAACTGGAGGTCCCATCCAACCGGAGAGCCCTTCCATCTGGAGATCCCATCCAACCAGAGGTCCCACCCAACCGGAGGTCCAACCCAACTAGAGATCCCACTCAACTGGAGGTCCCATCCAACTGGAGGTCCCACCCAACTGGAGATCCCATCCAACTGGAGGTCTCACCCAACTGGAGATTCCACCCAACCGGAGGTCCCACCCAACTGGAGATCCCATCCAACTGGAGGTCCCACCCAACCGGAGGCCCCACCCAACCGGAGGTCCCACCCAACTGGAGATCCCATCCAACTGGAGGTCCCACCCAACCGGAGGCCCCACCCAACCGGAGGCCCCACCCAACCGGAGGTCCCATCCAACTGGGAGTTCCATCCAACTGGGGGTCGAACCCAAATAGAGATCCCATCCAACTAGAGGTCCCACCCAACTGGAGGTCCCACCCAACTGGAGAGCCCATCCAATTGGAGGTCCCACCCAACCAGAGGTCTCATCCAATTGGAGGTCCCATCCAACCGGAGGTCCCACCCAACCGGAGATCCCACCCAAACAGAGGTCCCATCTAATTGGAGAGCCCATTAAACCGGAGGTCCCACCCAACCGGAGGTCCCATCCAACCAGAGTCCCACCCAAGCAGAGGTTCCATCCAACTGGAGGTCCAACCCAACTGGAGGTCTCACCCAACTGGAGATTCCACCCAACCGGAGGTCCTATCCAACCAGAGGTCCCACCCAACCAGAGGTTCCATCCAACTGGAGGTCCAACCCAACTGAAGATCCCACCCAACTGGAGATCCCACCCAACTGGAGGTCCCACCCATCTGGAGAGCCCACCCATCTGGAGAGCCCACCCATCTGGAGAGCCCACCCAACTGGAGGTCCCAGTTGATGGTTGGAGCGACTCCTAAAGGACTCAGAAGTTGGGGTTTTGCTCACTGTGGTATCTCCAGGAGCTTCCTCTTCATCCTCTTCCTCCTCCTCCTCCTCCTCACGTGGTTCCTTCTCGAAGTAATCTTGGAGTAGAGCCTTCAACCGGGAGCTCCTCTCCTCTTCCTCTTCCTCAGGATGAAGGTCACAGGTCTGGAACGCCACGCTGGCGCGGCCGGAGTCAACGCCCTGACCCTTTCTAGGATCCCAACTGGGAACCTCCACAACCCTTCCACCACCAAGATGGGAGCTTGAAGGATCAGGGAGGGCTTTTCCTCACCTCTGGAATGCCCGGAAGCAGGCCTGGAGTTGCCCAAGAGCCATCTTCTCCCTGGCCACCACTTTTCCATGGAGGAAGTTCGCAGAGGTAATCCAGTTCCTGGCCCGTGAGGTCACCGTAGGCACGGAAGTGGAAGGACAAATCCTCAAATTCCACAGGATCCCGCTCTTCCCACCTGGAAAACATCCCAAACATGTTGCCCAACCCAAAACGTGGTGCCCACCAAAGCTGGTGACCACCAGAAGAATCTGTCCCAAACCCAGGTACCCTCGGCAGAGCCTGCGATCCCACTGGAGTTTGACGCAAGGAACGTTTGCCCAAAAGGCACCTCCCACCCATGGAAATCACTTCAAGGAGACCACGTTGAACTCCAAGGAACTGCTCTTGGCCATGATCCGCCCAACCAAAACGTTACCGGGGCCAGGAAGACAGCGATAGGAGGAGAGCTGAGGAAGGAGAACATCAGAAAGGTCACGGCCACGGCTTAGAGAGGGATTTTTAAGGTTGGAAGAGTCAAAAGGAACCTCTGGAGAACATCTAATTCCAGCCTTGAGGTTGGCCTAGAGGACTGGATGATGTCCAGGTGGGGTTTGGGATGTCTCCAGAGATGGAGACTCCACCATGGGCTCTGGGAAACTTCTGCAACCCTCAGAGTCAAGAAGTTCCTCCTCAAGTTGAGATGGAACTTCCCATGGTTGAGTTTGTGACCATTGTCCCTGGGCAGAAGGATCTGATCTCCTCCACCTGATCCCTGAAAGGATCTTTATGGAGGAGATCATCCCCTCCGTGTCCTCCTGACCAACCCCAGGCCCTTCAGCCTCTCCTCCAATGGTGGTAGATGTTCTAACCCCATCTTGGTGGCTCTTGAGTTGGATGGCTCTCCAGTAGCTCCTTGTCCTTCATCACTTGGGTGTCCTACAGCTGGATCAAGTTCTCCAGGAGGAGGGAGGGGGGAACGAGAACCTCCCTTGACCTGTTGGCCACCCCAATCTTCTCCATGCACCCCCAGGAAGCCATCGGGCTTCTTGGCCACAAGGGTTGGTTGGCTGGTGGTCATCCTCTTGTCCACCAGGACCTTCTCCTGGCAGCTGCTCACCCCCCAACCTCTGCTGGTCCACAGGGACCCCCCACAACGGACCCAACACTTGCTCTTGGTCAACCTCATGAGGTTCCTCTCCAACCAGATCTCCAAACTCTCCAGGGTCCTGCTGGATGGCACCTCCTGGTGGATGGATCAACCACCCCTTCCCCACTTTGGTGTCACCACCCAGAGGGGACGTTTGTCCCTTCACCCAACTCATGGATGAAGACCTTGACCAAGAGGTGGAGGCCACCAAGTAGACTCTCCAGACCACCAATGAAAACCCTTCTGAGCTTTGGGCTTGGAGCCCCTTCTCCAACCACTTGGGAATGGCCTCACCTCCTCGCAGCTTCCCGGAGTTGCCGGGCTCCTCCGTAGCTCCGGATCTTGCAGGTGGAGTAGGTGGGAGG
>NW_022045425.1:0-26620 GCF_003957555.1 Calypte anna | reverse complement strand
CAGGGGACATAGGGGCTCTATAGGGTGCTAAGGGGCTCTGTAGGGTGCTAAGGGGCTCTGTAAGGTACCCATAAGGTGCCAGAGGGGCTCTATAGGCTGCCCACAGGGGCCATAGGGGCTCTATAGGGTGTCTATAGGGTGCTAAGGGGCTCTGTAAGGTACCCATAAGGTGCCAGAGGGGCTCTATAGGCTGCTCACAGGGGCCATAGGGGCTCTATAGGGTGTCTATAGGGTGCTAAGGGGCTCTGTAAGGTACCCATAAGGTGCCACAGGGCCTCTATAGGCTGCCCACAGGGGCCATAGGGGCTCTATATGGTGGGCAGGGGCCATAGGGTCTCTATAGGGTGCTAAGGGGCTCTGTAGGCTGCCCACAGGGGCCATAGGGTGTCTGTAGGGTGCTAAGGGGCTCTGTAGGGTGCCCATAAGGTGCCACAGGGCCTCTATAGGCTGCCCACAGGGGCCATAGGGGCTCTATAGGGTGCTAAGGGACTCTATAGGCTGCCCACAGGGGCCATAGGGGCTCTATAGGGTGTCTATAGGGTGCTAAGGGGCTCTGTAGGGTGCCCATAAGGTGCCACAGGGCCTCTATAGGCTGCCCACAGGGGACATAGGGGCTCTATATGGTGGGCAGGGGCCATAGGGTCTCTATAGGGTGTCTATAGGGTGCTAAGGGGTTCTGTAGGGTGCCCATAAGGTGCCACAGGGGCTCTGTAGGCTGCCCACAGGGCCCATAGGGGCTCTATAGGGTGCTAAGGGGCTCTGTAGGCTGCCCACAGGGGCCATAGGGTGTCTGTAGGGTGCTAAGGGGCTCTGTAGGGTGCCCATAAGGTGCCACAGGGTCTCTATAGGCTGCCCCATAGGGTGTCTATAGGGTGCTAAGGGGCTCTATAGGCTGCCCACAGAAGACATAGGGGCTCTATAGGGTGCTAAGGGGCTCTGTAGGGTGCCCATAAGGTGCCACACGGTCTCTATAGGCTGCCCATAGGGGCTCTATAGGGGCTCTATAGGGTGCTAAGGGGCTCTGTAGGGTGCCCTTAAGGTGCCACAGGGTCTCTATAGGCTGCCCATAGGGGCTCTATAGGGTGCTAAGGGGCTCTGTAAGGTACTCATAAGGTGCCAGAGGGGCTCTATAGGCTGCCTACAGGGACCATAGGGGCTCTGTAGGGTGTCTATAGGGTGCTAAGGGGCTCTGTAGGGTGCCCATAAGGTGCCACAGGGTCTCTATAGGCTGCCCACAGGGGCTCTATAGGGTGGGCAGGGGCCATAGGGGCTCAATAGGGTGTCTATAGGGTGCTAAGGGGCTCTGTAGGGTGTCCATAAGGTGCCACAGGGGCTCTGTAGGCTGCCCACAGGGCCCATAGGGGCTCTATAGGGTGCTAAGGGGCTCTGTAGGGTGCCCACAGGGGCCATAGGAGCTCTATAGGGTGTCTATAGGGTGCTCTACGGCCTCTATAGGGTCTCTCTAAGGTGTGTATGGGGTGCTATAGGGGGTCCAGACTACTATAGCATGCCATAGGGGCTCTATAGGGTGTCTATAAGGGCTCTATAGGGTGTCCATCGGGTCCTATAGTGTCCATAGGGGCTCTATAGGGTCCTATAGGGTGTCTATAAGCGCTCTGTATGGTGTCATAGGGGCTCTCTAGGGCTCTATAGGGTGTCCATAGGGCTCTACAGGGTGTCCATAGGGTGCTATAGGGGGCTCTATAGGTCCAGGGGGGTTTGGGGGGAGCCCTGAGTACCCAGTGGGTTCGGGGGGAGCCCTGGTACCAAGTGGGTCCAGAGGGGTTCGGGGGGAGCCCCCGGTACCGAGTGGGTCTGGGAGGGTTCGGGGGGAGCCCCAGGTACCGAGTGGGTCCTGGAGGGTTCGGGGGGAGCCCCAGGTACTGAGTGGGTCAGGGGGGGTTCGGGGGGAGCCCCGGGTACTGAATGGGTCTGGGGGGGCTTGGGGGGAGCCCTGAGTACCCAGTGGGTTCGAGGGGAGCCCTGGTACCAAGTGGGTCCAGAGGGGTTCAGGAGGAACCTGGGTACCGAGTGGGTCTGGGAGGGTTTGGGGGGAGCCCCGAGTACCAAGTGGGTCAGGGAGGGTTCGGGGGGTGTCCCGGTACCAAGTGGGTCCAGGGGGGTTCAGGAGGAACCCAAGTACCGAGTGGGTTTGGGGGGAACCCCGGGTACTGAGTGGGTCTAAGGGGGTTCGGGGGGAGCCCTGAGTACCCCGTGGGTTCGGGGGGAGCCCCGGTACCAAGTGGGTCTGGGAGAGTTCAGGGGGAGCCCCAGGTACCAAGTGGGTCCAGGGGGGCTCGGGAGGAACCCAGGTACCGAGTGGGTCCAGGGGGGTTCAGGAGGAACCCAGGTACCGAGTGGGTTCAGGGGGAGCCCCAGGTACTGCGTGGGTCAGGGGGGGTTCAGGAGGAGCCCCAGGTACCGAGTGGGTCCAGGGGGGTTCAGGGGGAGCCCCAGGTACTGAGTGGGTCCATGGGGGTTCGGGGGGAGCCCCGGGTACCAAGTGGGTTCTGGGGGGAGCCCCCATACCAAATGGGTCCGTGAGGGTTCGGGGGGAGCCCCGGTACCAAGTGGGTCTGGGAGAGTTCAGGGGGAGCCCCGGGTACCAAGTGGGTCCAGGGGGGCTCGGGAGGAACCCAGGTACCGAGTGGGTTCAGGGGGAGCCCCAGGTACTGCATGGGTCCAGGGGGGTTCAGGGGGAGCCCTGAGTACCCAGTGGGTTCGGGGGGAGCCCCGGTACCAAGTGGGTCCAGAGGGGTTCGGGGGGAACCCAGGTACCAAGTGGGTCCAGGGGGGTTCAGGGGAGCCCCAGGTACTGAGTGGGTCCGGGGGGGTTCGGGGGGAGCCCCGGGTACCAAGTGGGTTCTGGGGGGAGCCCCCATACCAAATGGGTCCGTGAGGGTTCGGGGGGTGCCCCGGTACCAAGTGGGTCTGGGAGAGTTCAGGGGGAGCCCCGGGTACCAAGTGGGTCCAGGGGGGTTCAGGAGGAACCCAGGTACCGAGTGGGTTCAGGGGGAGCCCCAGGTACTGCATGGGTCCAGGGGGGTTCAGGGGGAGCCCTGAGTACCCAGTGGGTTCGGGGGGAGCCCCGGTACCAAGTGGGTCCAGAGGGGTTCGGGGGGAACCCAGGTACCAAGTGGGTTCAGGGAGGTTCGGGGGGAGCCCCAGGTACTGAGTGGGTCCAGGGGGGTTCGGGGGGAGCCCTGAGTACCCAGTGGGTTCGGGGGGAGCCCCGGTACCAAGTGGGTCCAGAGGGGTTTGGGAGGAACCCCGGGTTCCGAGTGGGTTCAGGGGGAGCCCCGGGTACTGAGTGGGTCCGGGGGGATTCGGGAGGAGCCCCAGGTACTGAGTGGGTCCAGGAGGGTTCAGGAGGAACCCAGGTACCGAGTGGGTCCGGGAGAGTTTGGGGGGAGCCCCGGGTACCAAGTGGGTCAGGGAGGGTTCGGGGGGAGCCCCGGGTACCAAGTGGGTCTGGGGGGAGCCCCAGGTACCGAATGGGTCCGGGGGAGTTTGGGGGGAGCCCTGGGTACCGAGTGG
Organism: Calypte anna; assembly: GCF_003957555.1. NCBI lineage: Eukaryota > Metazoa > Chordata > Aves > Apodiformes > Trochilidae > Calypte > Calypte anna. The sequence continues at coordinate 23,083 of NW_022045425.1, read as the reverse complement.
GTCCAGGAGGGTTCGGGGGGAGCCCTGGGTACTGAGTGGGTCAGGGGGGGTTCAGGAGGAACCCCGGGTTCCGAGTGGTTTCAGGGGGAGCCCCGGGTACTGAGTGGGTCCGGGGCGATTCGGGAAGAGCCCCAGGTACTGAGTGGGTCCAGGAGGGTTCGGGGGGTGTCCTGGTACCAAGTGGGTCCAGGAGGGTTCTGGGGGAGTTCATTCCTGAAAGAAAACCTCCAAAACCTCCATTTTAATTATTTCAATCTTTTTTTTTCCTTCTCCTCCTTGATCTTCTCCAAACCCAGGTGAGACGAGGAGAGGTCCAGGTCCTCCTCTTATCTCCAGAAGCTCTGGTTGGATCGGAACCAGGATCTGGGTTCCTCCCTGGTCTCCCCAACTTGCCACCCGTGGCTTTCGCTTGCATCGACGAAGCCCACTGCCTCTCCGAGTGGTCCCACAACTTCAGGCCTTCCTACCTCCGGATCTGCAAGGTGGGAAAGAATCCCCCAAAAAAACCCCAATCCCACCCAAAAAAACCCAAACAACCCCCAAATCCCTCTTTTTTTCTTGTTTTTTTGGACTTCTCCACACCAGGTTCTTCGGGATCGCTTCGGCGTCCGCTGCTTCTTGGGGCTGACGGCCACGGCCACCTTGGCCACCACCAGGGATGTGGCCAAACATTTGGGGATCTCCCAGGAGGAGGAGGAAGAAGGGAAAATCCCTCGTTTCACCCCTGTTCCTCCCAACCTTCTCCTCTCCGTCTCCCTCGACCGCTATCGGGATGAGGTTTGAGACAAAAAAAACCCCAAAAACCCCAGGATTTGGTACCAGAATGGGTGGATTTTTTTATTTTTTTTAAGACATGAAGATTCCAACCCTTTCATTTTTCCATAAATTTCTTTTTTTTTTCTTATTTTGAAGGCTCTCATCTCCTTACTCCAAGGGGAACGTTTTGGTTCCTTGGATTCCATCATCGTCTACTGCACCCGCCGCGAGGAGACGACGCGCCTCGCCGCCCTCATCCGAACCTCCCTCCAAGGGATCCCACCCCCCCAGACCACCCCAGGCCCAAAAGAGAACAAACCCAAGGGTAGGTGACACCACCCTCACCTTTAAAATGTCCCCTCTGGTGTCCCCTCCCAATCCACACCCAAATTTGGGGCATTTCACCAACGTTCTCCAAGGATTTCTCTCTCCAAACTTCTCAACCATGACTTGAGGCATTAATTCTTCTTCCCAATCCCTCACCTTGGATCCTTCTGGAACTGGTTTGGATCTCAAGGGTAGGTGACACCACCCTCAACCTTAAAATGTCCCCTCTGGTGTCCCCTCCCAATCCACACCCCAATTTGGGTCATTTCATCAACGTTCTCCAAGGATTTCTCTCTCCAAACTTCTCAACCATGAGTTGGAGGCTTTAATTCTCCTCCCCCATCCTCACTTTGGGTCCTCCTGGAATTGTTTGGATCCTGAGGGATCTTTCCCAAAAGAAGAACACCCCCAAGGGTAGGTGACACCACCCTCAACCTTAAAATGTCCCCTCTGGTGTCCCCTCCCAATCCACACCCAAATTTGGGGCATTTCATCAACGTTCTCCAAGGATTTCTCTCTCCAAACTTCTCAACCATGAGTTGGAGGCTTTAATTCTCCTCCCCCATCCTCATCTTGGCTCCTCCTGGAATTGTTTGGATCCTGAGGGATCTTTCCCAAAAAAAGAACCAACCCAAGGGTAGGTGACACCACCCTCACCTTTAAAATGTCCCCTCTGGTGTCCCCTCCCAATCCACACCCAAATTTGGGGCATTTCACCAACGTTCTCCAAGGATTTCTCTCCCCAAACTTCTCAACCATGAATTGGAGGCTTTCATTCTCCTTCCTAATCCTCACCATGGGTCTTCCTGGAATTGGTTTGGATCCTGAGGGATCTTTTCCAAAAGAAGAACCAACCCAAGGGTAGGTGACACCACCTTCAGCTTTAAAATGTCCCCTCTGGTGTCCCCTCCCAATCCACACCTAAATTTGGGGCATTTCACCAACGTTCTCCAAGGCTTTTGCTCTCCAAACTTCTCAACAATGACTTGGAAGCTTTAATTCTCCTCCCCCATCCTCATCTTGGATCCTCCTAGAACTGGTTTGGATCTCAAGGGTAGGTGACACCACCTTCACCTTTAAAATGTCCCCTTTGGTGTCCCCTCCCAATCCACACCCAAATTTGGGGCATTTCACCAACGTTCTCCAAGGATTTCTCTCTCCAAACTTCTCAACCATGATTTGGAGGCTTTAATTCTCCTCCCCCATCCTCACTTTGGGTCCTCCTGGAATTGTTTGGATCCTGAGATATCTTTCCCAAAAACAGAACCAACCCAAGGGTAGGTGACACCACCCTCAACCTTAAGACGTCCCCTCTGGTGTCCCCTCCCAATCCACACCCAAATTTGGGGCATTTCGCCAACGTTCTCCAAGGATTTCTCTCTCCAAACTTCTCAACCATGACTTGAGGCATTAATTCTCCTCCCCCATCCTCACCTTGGATCCTTCTGGAATTGGTTTGGATCCTGAGGGATCTTTCCCAAAAGAAGAACCAACCCAAGGGTAGGTGACACCACCTTCACCTTTAAAATGTCCCCTCTGGTGTCCCCTCCCAATCCACACCCCAATTTGGGGCATTTCATCAACGTTCTCCAAGGCTTTTGCTCTCCAAACCTCTCAACCATGACTTGGAAGCTTTAATTCTCCTCCCTCATCCTCATCTTGGATCCTTCTGGAAGTGTTTTGGATCTCAAGGGTAGGTGACACCACCCTCAACCTTAAAATGTCCCTTCTGGTGTCCCCTCCCAATCCACACCCCAATTTGGGGCATTTCATCAACGTTCTCCAAGGATTTCTCTCCCCAAACTTCTCAACCATGAGTTGGAGGCTTTAATTCTCCTCCCCCATCCTCACTTTGGGTCCTCCTGGAATTGGTTTGGATCCTGAGGGATCTTTCCCAAAAGAAGAACCAACCCAAGGGTAGGTGACACCACCTTCACCTTTAAAATGTCCCCTCTGATGTCCCCTCCCATCCATAACTAAATTTGGGTCATTTCTCCAACGTTCTCCAAGGATTTCTCTCTCCAAACTTCTCAACATTGACTTGAGGCATTAATTCTCCTCCCCAATCCTCACCTTGGATCCTTCTGGAACTGGTTTGGATCTCAAGGGTAGGTGACACCACCCTCAACCTTAAAATGTCCCCTCTGGTGTCCCCTCCCAATCCAGACCTAAATTTGGGGCATTTTCATCAACGTTCTCCAAGGATTTCTCTCTCCAAACTTCTCAACCATGACTTGAGGCATTAATTCTCCTCCCCAATCCCTCACCTTGGATCCTCCTAGAACTGGTTTGGATCTCAAGGGTAGGTGACACCATCCTCAACCTTAAAATGTCCCCTCTGGTGTCCCCTCCCAATCAACCCCCAAATTTGGGGCATTTCACCAACGTTCTCCAAGGATTTCTCTCTCCAAACCTCTCAACCATGACTTGAGGCATTAATTCTCCTCCCCCATCCTCACCTTGGATCCTCATGGAATTGGTTTGGATTTCATGGGTAGGTGACATCATGCTCAACCTTAAAATGTCCCCTCTGGTGTCCCCTCCCAATCCAGACCTAAATTTGGGGCATTTCATCAACGTTCTCCAAGGCTTTTGCTCTCCAAACCTCTCAACCATGACTTGGAAGCTTTAATTCTCCTCCCCCATCCTCATCTTGGATCCTTCTGGAATTCTTTTGGATCCTGAGGGATCTTTCCCAAAAGAAGAACCAACCCAAGGGTAGGTGACACCACCTTCTCCTTTAAAATGTCCCCTCTGGTGTCCCCTCCCAATCCAGACCCAATTTTGGGGCATTTCACCAACGTTCTCCAAGGATTTCTCTCTCCAAACTTCTCAACCATGACTTGAGGCATTAATTCTCCTCCCCAATCCCTCACCTTGGATCCTTCTGGAAGTGTTTTGGATCTCAAGGGTAGGTGACACCACCTTCACCTTTAAAATGTCCCCTCTGGTGTCCCCTCCCAATCCAGACCCAAATTTGGGGCATTTCATCAACGTTCTCCAAGGATTTCTCTCTCCAAACATCTCAACCATGACTTGGAGGCTTTAATTCTCCTTCCTAATCCTCACCCTGGGTCTTTCTGGAAGTGTTTAGCTCCTGATGGATCCATTCCCTCCTTCCCCTCCTTTTGGATCCATTCCATCCTCCTCCTCCTCCTCTTTCTCCACCTCCTTTTGTTCATCGCCGGCCGCGCCGTCCCGAACCAACCGGAGCTGAACGACTTTTGGCACCTTCACTTGGAGCTCCACATTCCTGATGACCAATTATCCATGGGATGACTTCCAACCTGGAATAAATCACCAACCAGGTTGAGAATTCCTTCATTAAACCTTGAATTTCTTCCTTTTTTTCTTTTGGAAGGCAAAAAGCCCCCTCTCCAGTTGGTCGCCGACGCTTACCACGCCGGTTTGTCCCCTTCCCAACGCCGTGGTGTTCAGAAGAACTTCATGAGGGGTCACCTCCGTGTGGTGGTGGCCACGGTGGCTTTTGGGATGGGATTGGACAAACCCAACGTCCGGGGAGTCATCCATTACAACATGCCCAAAAACTTTGAGACTTATGTCCAAGAAATCGGCCGGGCCGGGCGAGACGGAGAACCCGCTCGGTGTCACCTCTTCCTAGACCCAGAGGTAAAACTTCTTCCCAAAACTGGGTTTGTTTTTATCCTTCTCTCCAAATTTAGGGAAACTCCAGACCCCTCAGCCTGACCTCAGTGCCTGGCAGGGTCATGGAACAGATCATCCTCAGTGCAATCACACAGCACCTGCAGGATGTGTGTGACCAGTGGAGTCCCTCAGGGGTCGGTACTGGGACCGGTGTTGTTTAATATCTTCATCAACGACTTGGATGAGGGGATAGAATGTACCCTCAGCAAGTTTGCTGATGACACTAAGCTGGGAGGAGTGGCTGACACACCGGAAGGCCGTGCTGCCATTCAGAGAGACTTAGACAGGCTGGAGAGTTGGGCAGAGAGAAACATGATGAAATTCAACAAGGGGAAGTGTAGAGTTTTGCATTTGGGGAAGAACAACACGATGTCCCAGTATAGGCTGGGGGCTGACCTGCTGGAGAGCAGTGTAGGTGAAAGAGACCTGGGGGTCCTGGTAGACAAGAGGATGACCATGAGCCAGCAATGTGCCCTTGTGGCCAAGAAGGCCAATGGCATCCTGGGGTACATTAGAAAGGGTGTGGTTAGTAGGTCAAGAGAGGTTCTCCTCCCCCTGTAGAGAGACATTGTCAACCAGGTGCCTCGAGTTGCCAAAGAGCGGGTGAGAGTCCACCTGTGCCTGATTAGGACAGGCCCCTATTGGGCATGAGCAAGACCAGGGGGCCAATAAAGGTGGGACACACACCCACAGAAGGGACCTCAGCTCACTCTGGTGCGAGGCAATGGAGAGGCCAGCAGCTCGTCGAGCCTCTGGAGCAAGAAAGGCCCAGTATAGGTTGGGGGCTGACCTGCTGGAGAGCAGTGTAGGTGAAAGAGACCTGGGGGTCCTGGTTGACAAGAGGATGACCATTAGCCAGCAATGTGCCCTTGTGGCCAAGAAGGCCAATGGCATCCTGGGGTGCATTAGAAAGGGTGTGGTTAGTAGGTCAAGAGAGGTTCTCCTCCCCCTCTATTCTGCATTGGTGAGGCCGCACCTGGAGTATTGTGTCCAGTTCTGGGCCCCTCAGTTCAAGAAGGACAGGGAAGTGCTTGAAAGAGTCCAGCGCAGAGCTACTAAGATGATTAAGGGGGTGGAATCATAGAATCATAGAATTAGCTGGGTTGGAAGGGACCTCAGAGATCATCTAGTCCAACCCTTGACCCACCGGAGCAGTTGCTAGACCATGGCACTGAGTGCCACATCCAGTCTTTTTTTAAATGTCTCCAGGGACGGAGAATCTACCACCTCACCGGGCAGTCCATTCCATAGCCTGATCATCCTCTCCGTGAAGAAATTCTTTCTAATCTCCAACCTAAACTTCCCCTGGCACAACTTAAGACTGTGTCCTCTTGTCTTGTTGAAGGTCGTCTGTGAAAAGAGTCCAGTTCCCACCTGGCTACAACCTCCTTTCAGGTAGTTGTAGACAGCAATGAGGTCTCCCCTGAGCCTCCTCTTCTTCAGGCTGAACAGCCCCAGCTCCCTCAGCCTCTCCTCATAGGGCCTGTGCTCGAGCCCCTTCACCAGCCTGGTTGCCTCCTTTGGACCTGCTCCAGGATGACCATGAGCCAGCAATGTGCCCTTGTGGCCAAGAAGGCCAATGGCATCCTGGGGTGCATTAGAAAGGGTGTGGTTAGTAGGTCAAGAGAGGTTCTCCTCCCCCTCTATTCTGCATTGGTGAGGCCGCACCTGGAGTATTGTGTCCAGTTCTGGGCCCCTCAGTTCAAGAAGGACAGGGAAGTGCTTGAAAGAGTCCAGCGCAGAGCTACTAAGATGATTAAGGGAGTGGAACATCTCCCTTATGAGGAAAGGCTGAGGGAGCTGGGTCTCTTTAGTTTGGAGAAAAGGAGACTGAGGGGTGACCTCATCAATGTTTTCAAATATGTAAGGGGTGAGTGTCAGGGAGAAGGAGTTAGGCTCTTCTCAGTGGTGACCAGTGATAGGACAAGGGGTAATGGGTGTAAATTGGAGCACAGGAGGTTCAAGTTGAATATTCGAAAACATTTTTTTCCTGTAAGGGTGACAGAGCCCCGGAACAGGCTGCCCAGGGGGGTCGTGGAGTCTCCTTCACTGGAGACATTCAAAACCCGCCTGGACACGTTCCTATGCGAAGTGCTCTAGGTGGCCCTGCTCTGGCAGGGGGGGTTGGACTAGATGATCTTTCGAGGTCCCTTCCAACCCCAAGGATTCTATGATTCTATGAAAGCCTTTGACACCGTCTCCCACAGCATCCTCCTGAAGAAGCTGTCAGCCCACAGCTTGGACAGGAGCACCCTGTGCTGGGTTAGGAACTGGCTGGAGGGCCGGGCCCAGAGAGTGGTGCTGAACGGGGCTGCATCAAAATGGCGGCTGTGGTGTCCCCCAGGGATCAGTGTTGGGCCCAGTTCTGTTCAATATCTTCATTGATGATTTAGATGAGGGGATTGAGTCCATCATCAGCAAATTCACAGATGACACTAAGCTGGGGGGGAGTGTGGATCAGCTGGAAGGCAGGAGGGCTCTGCAGAGGGACCTGGACAGACTGGAGAGTTGGGATGATCCCAATGGGATGAGGTTCAACACAACAACCCCAAAAACTGCCCAGCAGAAAAGGCAAAGCGTTTGACACCATTTCCCTCAGGATTCTCCTGGAAACTCTGTGGATCAGCCCATGGATCAGCCAGGAGCACTTTGGGATGGGTCAGGAACTGCTGGAAGGGGCCCAGAGAGTGGTGCTGAACGGGGCTGCATCAAAATGGCGGCTGTGGTGTCCAAAATGGCGGCTGTGGTGTCCCCCAGGGATCAGTGTTGGGCCCAGTTCTGTTCAATATCTTTATTGATGATTTAGATGAGGGGATTGAGTCCATCATCAGCAAATTCACAGATGACACTAAGCTGGGGGGGAGTGTCGATGAGCTGGAAGGCAGGAGGGCTCTGCAGAGGGACCTGGACAGACTGGAGAGTTGGGATGATCCCAATGGGATGAGGTTCAACACGGCCAAGTGCCGGGTCCTGCACTTTGGCCACAACAACCCCATGGGGAGCTCCAGGCTGGGCACAGAGTGGCAGAAAGGGACCTGGGAGTCTGGATTGCCAGGAAGCTGAACATGAGCCAGCAGTGTGCCCAGGTGGCCAAGAAGGCCAATGGCATCCTGGCCTGGATCAGGAACAGCGTGGCCAGCAGGTCCAGGGAAGGGATTCTGCCCCTGTGCTCAGCCCTGGGGAGGCCACAGCTTGAGTCCTGTGTCCAGTTCTGGGCCCCTCAGTTTAAGAAGGATGTAGAGGTCCTGGAGCAGGTCCAAAGGAGGCAACTGGGCTGGTGAAGGGACTCGAGCACAGACCCTATGAGGAGAGGCTGAGGGAGCTGGGGGTGTTGAGGCTGGAGAAGAGGAGGCTCAGGGGAGATCTCATCACTCTCTACAACTCCCTGAAAGGAGGTTGGAGCCAGGGGGGGGTTGGGCTCTTTTCACAGGCAACTCTCAGCAAGACAAGAGGGCAGGGTCTCAAGTTGTGCCAGGGGAGGTTTAGGTTGGAGATGAGAAAGAATTTCTTCACGGAGAGGGTGATCAGACATTGGAATGGGCTGCCCAGGGAAGTAGTGGATTCTCCGTGTCTGGAGACATTTAAAAAGAGCCTGGATGTGGCACTCAGTGCCATGGTCTAGCAACTGCTCTGGTGGGTCAAGGGTTGGACTTGATGATCTCTGAGGTCCCTTCCAACCCGGCTAATTCTATGATTCTAGGGTGAGGGGAAGGGATTTTCCCATTTTCCAGGTTTTTTGGGTTGGTTATGGTTTTTTTTCCCCTCAGGGTGAAGATCTCCACGAGCTTCGGCGTCACATTTACGGCGACACCGTGGATTTCTTCACCATCAAGAAGTTGGTGCAGATGGTTTTCAAGCCCTGTAGATGTTTGGAGCTGCACCAGAAACACCAGGAGCTTGTCAAGGTGAAGGAGGAGCTGAGGAGATCCCATCCCACCACGGTCCTGGGTCTTTATCTCCCTAAGGAATGAGGTGGAAAATGTTTGGAGGTGTTGGGTGGCTTCATCGGGGACGTTAAATCCCTGGAGGGACAACTTGGAGAGGTGGGATGGGGGCGTGGTCAGGAGATGGGCTGGGATGTTCCAATGGGCAAAGTTGGAATGGTGTGAAGGGCCATGACCAGGAGAATGTTGGGATGTCCCAAAAGGAACATCTGGGATGGGCTGTAGGACCATGGCCAGGAGACTCTTGGGGTGTCCTAAAGAGGAACACCTGGAATAGGGGATGAGATCATGGTCAGGAGAAGGGTTGGGATGTCCCAAAAGGAACATCTGGGATGGGCTGTAGGACCATGACCAGCAGGACAATTGGGATGTCTCAAGGAGGAACATCTGGACTTGGGGGTGAGCTCATGGTCAGGAGACTCTTGGGGTGTCCCAAGGAGGAACATCTGGGATGGGCTGTAGGACCATGACCAGGAGACTCTTGGGATGTCCCAAAGAGGAACATCTGGACTTGGGCGTGAGCTCATGGTCAGGAGACTCTTGGGGTGTCCCAAAAGGAACATCTGGAATAGGGAGTGAGATCATGGTCAGGAGAAGGGTTGGGATGTCCCAAAAGGAACATCTGGGATGGGCTGTAGGACCATGACCAGGAGACTCTTGGGGTGTCCTAAAGAGGAACATCTGGAATAGGGGGTGAGATCATGGTCAGGAGAAGGGTTGGGATGTCCCAAAAGGAACATCTGGAATGAGATGTAGGACCATGACCAGGAGACTCTTGGGGTGTCCCAAGGAGGAACATCTGGGATGGGCTGTAGGACTGTGGCCAGGAGACTCTTGGGGTGTCCTAAAGAGGAACATCTGGAATAGGGGGTGAGCTCATGGTCAGGAGAAGGATTGGGATGTCCCAAAAGGAACATCTGGGATGGGCTGTAGGACCATGGCCAGCAGGACAATTGGGATGTCCCAAAGAGGAACATCTGGACTTGGGGGTGAGCTCATGGTCATGAGACTCTTGGGATGTCCCAAAAGGAACATCTGGAATAGGGGGTGAGATCATGGTCAGGAGAAGGGTTGGGATGTCCCAAAAGGAACATCTGGGATGGGCTGTAGGACCATGACCAGCAGGACAATTGGGATGTCTCAAGGAGGAACATCTGGACTTGGGGGTGAGCTCATGGTCAGGAGACTCTTGGGGTGTCCCAAGGAGGAACATCTGGGATGGGCTGTAGGACCATGACCAGCAGGACAGTTGGGATGTCCCAAAGAGGAACATCTGGGATGGGCTGTAGGACCATGGTCAGGAGACTCTTGGGATGTCCCAAAAGGAACATCTGGAATAGGGAGTGAGATCATGGTCAGGAGAAGGGTTGGGATGTCCCAAAAGGAACATCTGGGATGGGGTGTAGGACCATGGCCAGGAGACTCCTGGGGTGTCCCAAGGAGGAACATCTGGGATGAGGTGTAGGACCATGAGCAGCAGGACAATTGGGATGTCCCAAAGAGGAACATCTGGACTTGTGGGTGAGCTCATGGTCAGGAGAAGGGTTGGGATGTCCCAGAAGGAACATCTGGGTTGTGGTGAAGCACCACGACCAGGAGCCATCTCAGGTTTGAGATGTCCTAAACACCCTTCCCATCCTCCAACTGGTGCCACCACCACCTTCATGTCCCACACAGGACACAGAGGTGGAAGACTCCGAAATGGCCAAACTCTTGGAAGAAGAAGAAGAAGAAGAAAAGGAGGAGGAGAAGGAAGATTCCAGAACCTCCCAACCAAGTGTCCAACGTGTGTGCTACAAGCACGAAGGCACCATCCCCATCCAACCAACTGTGGAGAGCTTGGATCTCCGAGAAGAAGGTGAGGAACCAGGGAATGGAGAGATCCAGGATCTGGGAAAGGAGATCCAGGATCCATCCAGACGTCTCCTTCAGGGATTGAAACCCTCCTGTGCTACCTGGAGCTCCACCCACGACGTTGGTTGGAGTTGTTGCCTCCCACCTACTCCACCTGCAAGATCCGGAGCTACGGAGGAGCCCGGCAACTCCGGGAAGCTGCGAGGAGGTGAGGCCATTCCCAAGTGGTTGGAGAAGGGGCTCCAAGCCCAAAGCTCAGAAGGGTTTTCATTGGTGGTCTGGAGAGTCTACTTGGTGGCCTCCAACTCTTGGTCAAGGTCTTCATCCATGAGTTGGGTGAAGGGACAACCGTCCCCTCCGGGTGGTGACACCAAAGTGGGGAAGGGGTGGTTGATCCATCCACCAGGAGGTGCCATCCAGCAGGACCCTGGAGAGTTTGGAGATCTGGTTGGAGAGGAACCTCATGAGGTTGACCAAGAGCAAGTGTTGGGTCCGTTGTGGGGGGTCCCTGTGGACCAGCAGAGGTTGGGGGGTGAGCAGCTGCCTGGAGAAGGTCCTGGTGGACAAGAGGATGACCACCAGCCAACCAACCCTTGTGGCCAAGAAGCCCGATGGCTTCCTGGGGGTGCATGGAGAAGATTGGGGTGGCCAACAGGTCAAGGGAGGTTCTCCTTCCACCCTCCCTCCTCCTGGACAACTTGATCCAGCTGTAGGACACCCAAGTGATGAAGGACAAGGAGCTACTGGAGAGCCATCCAACTCAAGAGCCACCAAGATGGGGTTAGAACATCTACCACCGTTGGAGGAGAGGCTGAAGGGCCTGGGGTTGGTCAGGAGGACACGGAGGGGATGATCTCCTCCATAAAGATCCTTTCAGGGATCAGGTGGAGGAGATCAGATCCTTCTGCCCAGGGACAATGGTCACAAACTCAACCATGGGAAGTTCCATCTCAACTTGAGGAGGAACTTCTTGACTCTGAGGGTTGCAGAAGTTTCCCAGAGCCATGGTGGAGTCTCCATCTCTGGAGACATCCCAAACCCCACCTGGACATCATCCAGTCCTCTAGGCCAACCTCAAGGCTGGAATTAGATGTTCTCCAGAGGTTCCTTTTGACTCTTCCAACCTTAAAAATCCCTCTCCAAGCCGTGGCCGTGACCTTTCTGATGTTCTCCTGTCCTCAGCTCTCCTCCTATCGCTGTCTTCCTGGCCCGGGAACGTTTGGTGGGACGAGATCATGGCCAGAGCAGTTCCTTGGAGTTCAACGTGGTCTCCTTGAGTGATTCCATGGGGTGGGAGGTGCCTTTGGTCAAACGTTCCTTGCGTCAACTCCAGTGGGATCCGCGGCTCTGCAGAGGTACCTGGGGTTGGGACAGATTCTTCTGGTGGTCACCAGCTCTTGGTGGGCACCACGTTTTGGGTGGGCAACCATGTTTGTGATGTTTTCCAGGTGGGAAGAGCGGGATCCTGGTGGAATTTGAGGATTTGTCCTTCCACTTCCGTGCCTACGGTGACCTCACGGGCCAGGAACTGGATTACCTCTGCGACTTCCTCCATGGAAAAGTGGTGGCCAGGGAGAAGATGGCTCTTGGGCAACTCCAGGCCTGCTTCCGGGCGTTCCAGAGGTGAGGAAAAGCCCTCCCTGATCCTTCAAGCTCCCATCTTGGTGGTGGAAGGGTTGTGGAGGTTCCCAGTTGGGATCCTGGGAAAGGGTCAGGGCGTTGACTCCGGCCGCGCAGCGTGGCGTTCCAGACCTGTGACCTTCATCCTGAGGAAGAGGAAGAGGAGAGGAGCTCCCGGTTGAAGGCTCTACTCCAAGATTACTTCGAGAAGGAACCACGTGAGGAGGAGGAGGAGGAAGAGGATGAAGAGGAAGCTCCTGGAGATACCACAGTGAGCAAAACCCCAACTTCTGAGTCCTTTAGGAGTCGCTCCAACCATCAACTGGGACCTCCAGTTGGGTGGGCTCTCCAGATGGGTGGGCTCTCCAGATGGGTGGGCTCTCCAGATGGGTGGGACCTCCAGTTGGGTGAGATCTCCAGTTGGGTGGGATCTTCAGTTGGGTTGGACCTCCAGTTGGATGGAACCTCTGGTTGGGTGGGACCTCTGGTTGGATGGGACCTCCGGTTGGGTGGAATCTCCAGTTGGGTGAGACCTCCAGTTGGGTTGGACCTCCAGTTGGATGGAACCTCTGCTTGGGTGGGACTCTGGTTGGATGGGACCTCCGGTTGGGTGGGACCTCCGGTTTAATGGGCTCTCCAATTAGATGGGCTCTCCAATTGGATGGGACCTCTGTTTGGGTGGGATCTCCGGTTGGGTGGGACCTCCGGTTGGATGGGACCTCCAATTGGATGAGACCTCTGGTTGGGTGGGACCTCCAATTGGATGGGCTCTCCAGTTGGGTGGGACCTCCAGTTGGGTGGGACCTCTAGTTGGATGGGATCTCTATTTGGGTTGGACCCCCAGTTGGATGGAACTCCCAGTTGGACGGGACCTCCATTTGGGTGGGACCTCCGGTTGGGTGGGGCCTCCGGTTGGGTGGGACCTCCAGTTGGATGGGATCTCCAGTTGGGTGGGACCTCCGGTTGGGTGGGGCCTCCGGTTGGGTGGGACCTCCAGTTGGATGGGATCTCCAGTTGGGTGGGACCTCCGGTTGGGTGGAATCTCCAGTTGGGTGAGACCTCCAGTTGGGTGGGACCTCCAGTTGGATGGGATCTCTATTTGGGTTGGACCCCCAGTTGGATGGAACCCCCAGTTGGATGGGACCTCCAGTTGAGTGGGATCTCTAGTTGGGTTGGACCTCCGGTTGGGTGGGACCTCTGGTTGGATGGGATCTCCAGATGGAAGGGCTCTCCGGTTGGATGGGACCTCCAGTTGGCTGGGACCTCTAGTTGGGTTGGACCTCCAGTTGAATGGGATCTCTAGTTGGGTGGGACCTCCAGTTGGGTGGGACCTCCGGTTGTCTGGGACCCCCAGTTGTCTGAGACCCCCGGTTGGGTGGGACCTCCAGTTGGGTGGGACCTCCAGTTGGCTGGGACCTCCAGTTGGCTGGGCTCTCCAGTTGGGTTGGACCTCCAGTTGGATGGAACCTCTGCTTGGGTGGGACCTCTGGTTGGCTGGGATCTCTATTTGGGTTGAACCTCAAGTTGAATGGGACCTCCAGTTGGATGGAACCCCCAGTTGGGTGGGACCTCCAGTTGGGTGGGACCTCCAGTTGAAAGGAACCCCCGGTTGGGTGGGACCTCCAGTTGGGTGGGACCTCTAATTGGATGGAACCCCCAGTTGGGTGGGACCTCTGGTTGGATGGGACCTCCGGTTGGATGGGACCTCCAGTTGGGTTGGAACTCCAGTTGGGTTGGACCTCCAGTTGGATGGAACCTCTGCTTGGGTGGGACCTCTGGTTGGCTGGGATCTCTATTTGGGTTGAACCTCAAGTTGAATGGGACCTCCAGTTGGATGGAACCCCCAGTTGGGTGGGACCTCCAGTTGGGTGGGACCTCCAGCTGAATGGAACCCCTGGTTGGGTGGGACCTCCGGTTGAATGGGACCTCTAATTGGATGGAACCCCCAGCTGGGTGGGACCCCCAGCTGGATGGGACCTCCAGTTGGGTTGGAACTCCAGTTGGGTGGAACCTCTGGTTGGCTGGGCTCTCCAGTTGGGATCTGGATGGGTTGTTGAGACAGGGGGCCACCATTTTGAGGAAAATCTTGGGATGTCACCTCCTTGGTGTCTCCTCAGCAGCCACCAGAGCAGGAGACCCAAATCCGCGCCGACATCCGCCGCTTCCTGGCTCTCCGCCCCGAGGAGAACTTCTCCGGCCGCGCCGTCGCCAGGATCTTCCACGGCATTGGTGAGGGGGACAAAGAAGGTGAAGGTGTCACCTTGGCTGTCCCTTGGTTGGTCCCCTGCCCCCCACACCTCATGACAGGAATTTGGTGGCCCTCACCCCCACAGGGAGCCCCCGGTTTCCCGCCCAGGTCTTCGGGCGCGACCGCCGCTTCTGGAGGAAACATCTCCACTTCGACTTCCACCGCCTCATCCGCTTGGCCACCCAGGAGATCCTGGCCACCAGGTGACAAACAGGAAGCCACCAGGTGACAACAGGAAGCCACCTTCCACCCTTTCCCCTTCCTGTCACCTCCAGGGACAACGTGGCCTCACCCCGAGCGTTGTGGCACCTCCATTGTGGCTGCTTGGGGAGGGGGTTGGGAGCATCCCCCCACCCAAGAGTTGGAGTGTTCCAAACCATCTCCATGTGTCCCCAACTGTCCCCAGATGTCCCCAACTGTCCCATCTGTCCCCAGATGTCCCCGCTGGCCGGGCTTTTATCAAGGAATCAATAAAATCACCAAGTTTGGACCTTCTCCCACTTTGCTTCTCCCTCGTCGTGGGGATGGGGTGGGGTCTGTCACCCGGTGTCACCCCTCGTGCCACTGCCACCACCCGTCCCACCCAATCTGGGTGCTCTCAAGGGTGGGGGTGAACTTCTCCCTCTCCTCCCCCTCCCCAACCACCATCCAAGCTTGGTAGAAACTCAAGTTTCCACCTGGGTGAACTTCACGCCCCGGTGTCACCTCTTGGGGACACTCTGTCCCGTGGTGGCAGGGGGAAGGTGACACCATGGCAGCACCCAACTGTGTCACCAAAACCTTCTTTAAACATTAACTGGGTGCCACGTTGCCTCCTCCATCCCTCCTCCTCCTTCTCTTCATCCTTCTCCTCCTTCTCCTTCTCCTTCTGCTCCTTCTCCATCTCCAGAGGACAGTGGGGACTCTCCAACCCTTCTTCACCAACAGGGTAAGAGATGGTGGGCTCCAGGGATCCTGGTGGATCCCAAGGATCATGGTGGTCCCTCAGGGATCCTTGTGGACCCCAGGGATCATGGTGGACCCCACGAGTTGTGGTGGACCCCACAAGTTGTGGTGGTCTCCAGGAATCATGGTGGATCCCAAGGATCCTTGTGGACCCCAGGGGTTGTGGTGGTCTCCAGGGAATCATGGTGGATCCCAAGGATCCTTGTGGACCCCAGGAGCTGTGGTGGTCCCTCAGGGATCATGGTGGTCCCCAGGGGTCATGGTTTCCACCAGGGGTTGTGGTGGTCCCTCAGGGATCATGGTGGTCCCCAGGGATCATGGTTTCCACCAGGGGTTGTGGTGGTCCCCAGGGATCATGGTGGACCCCAGGGGTTGTGGTGGTCTCCAGAGATCCTGGTGGACCCCAGGAACTGTGGTGGTCCCTCAGGGATCATGGTGGTCCCCAGGGATCATGGTTTCCACCAGGGGTTCTGGTGGTCTCCAGGGATCATGGTGGACCCCAGGAGTTGTGGTGGCCTCCCAGGGATCTTTGTGGTCCCTCAGGGATCCTGGTGGATCCTAAGGATCATGGGGTTCTCCAGGGATCATGGTGGATCCCAAGGATCATGGTGGTCCCTCAGGGATCCTTGTGGACCCCAGGGATCATGGTTTCCACCAGGGGTTCTGGTGGTCTTCAGGGATCATGGTGGATCCCAAGTTTCATGGTGGTCCCTCAGAGATCATGGTGGACCCCAGGGATCCTGATGGACCCCACGAGTTGTGGTGGACCCCACAAGTTGTGGTGGTCTCCAGGAATCATGGTGGATCCCAAGGATCCTTGTGGACCCCAGGGGTTGTGGTGGTCTCCAGGGAATCATGGTGGATCCCAAGGATCCTTGTGGACCCCAGGAGCTGTGGTGGTCCCTCAGGGATCATGGTGGTCCCCAGGGGTCATGGTTTCCACCAGGGGTTGTGGTGGTCCCCAGGGATCATGGTGGACCCCAGGAGTTGTGGTGGTCTCCAGGGATCCTTGTGGTCCCTCAGGGATCTTGGTGGATCCCAAGGATCATGGTGGTCTTCAGGGATCATGGTGAATCCCAAGGATCATGGTGGTCCCTCAGGGATCCTTGTGGACCCCAGGGATCATGGTTTCCACCAGGGGCTCTGGTGGTCTTCAGGGATCATGGTGAATCCCAAGGATCATGGTGGTCCCTCAGAGATCATGGTGGACCCCAGGGATCCTGGTGGACCCCACGAGTTGTGGTGGACCCCACAAGTTGTGGTGGTCTCCAGGAATCATGGTGGATCCCAAGGATCCTTGTGGACCCCAGGGGTTGTGGTGGTCTCCAGGGAATCATGGTGGATCCCAAGGATCCTTGTGGACCCCAGGAGCTGTGGTGGTCCCTCAGGGATCATGGTGGTCCCCAGGGGTCATGGTTTCCACCAGGGGTTGTGGTGGTCCCTCAGGGATCATGGTGGTCCCCAGGGATCATGGTTTCCACCAGGGGTTGTGGTGGTCCCCAGGGATCATGGTGGACCCCAGGGGTTGTGGTGGTCTCCAGAGATCCTGGTGGACCCCAGGAACTGTGGTGGTCCCTCAGGGATCATGGTGGTCCCCAGGGATCATGGTTTCCACCAGGGGTTCTGGTGGTCTTCAGGGATCATGGTGAATCCCAAGGATCATGGTGGTCCCTCAGAGATCATGGTGGACCCCAGGGATCCTGGTGGACCCCACGAGTTGTGGTGGACCCCACAAGTTGTGGTGGTCTCCAGGAATCATGGTGGATCCCAAGGATCCTTGTGGACCCCAGGGGTTGTGGTGGTCTCCAGGGAATCATGGTGGATCCCAAGGATCCTTGTGGACCCCAGGAGCTGTGGTGGTCCCTCAGGGATCATGGTGGTCCCCAGGGATCATGGTTTCCACCAGGGGTTGTGGTGGTCCCCAGGGATCATGGTGGACCCCAGGGGTTGTGGTGGTCTCCAGAGATCCTGGTGGACCCCAGGAACTGTGGTGGTCCCTCAGGGATCATGGTGGTCCCCAGGGATCATGGTTTCCACCAGGGGTTCTGGTGGTCTTCAGGGATCATGGTGGACCCCAGGAGTTGTGGTGGCCTCCAGGGATCTTTGTGGTCCCTCAGGGATCCTGGTGGATCCTAAGGATCATGGGGGTCTCCAGGGATCATGGTGGATCCCAAGGATCATGGTGGTCCCTCAGGGATCCTTGTGGACCCCAGGGATCATGGTTTCCACCAGGGGTTCTGGTGGTCTTCAGGGATCATGGTGGATCCCAAGGATCATGGTGGTCCCTCAGAGATCATGGTGGACCCCAGGGATCCTGGTGGACCCCAGGGGTTGTGGTGGACCCTAGAGGTTGTGGTCGTCTCCAGGGATCCTGGTGGATCCCAAGGATCATGGTGGTCCCTGGGGATCATGGTGGACCCCAGGAGTTGTGGTGGACCCCAGGGGTCATGGTGGTCTCCAGGGATCATGGTTTCCATCAGGGGTTCTGGTGGTCCTCAGGGATCTTCATGGGTCCCAAGGATCATGGTGGTCTCCAAGGCTCATGGTCATCTCCAGGGATTGTGGTGGTCCCTCAGGGATCATGGTGGATCCCAGGGATCATGGTGGTCCCTTAGAGATCATGGTGGACCCCAAGGTTTGTGTTGGGCCTCAGGGATCATGGTGGTCCCCAGGGATCATGGTGTGATCCCAGAGGACCATGGTGGTCCCATGGGATCCTGATGGTCCCTGAGGAATCATGGTGGTCCCCATGGATATCACAGTGGTCCCCCAGAGATCCTGCTGGTCCTGTGGGATCCTGATGGTCCCCATGGATATCACAGTGGTCCCTGAAGATCAGGATGGTCCCATGGGATCCTGATGGTCCCTGAGGAATCATGGTGGTCCCCATGGATATCACAGTGGTCCCCAGGGATCATGGTGGTTCCATGGGATCCTGATGGTCCCAGTAGAGTCATGGTGGTCCCATGGACATCACAGTTGTCCCCAGGGATCGTGGTGTGATCCCAGAGGATCATGGTGGTCCCATGGGATCCTGATGATCCCTGAGGAATCATGGTGGTCCCCATGGATATCACAGTGGTCCCCAGGGATCAGGGTGGTCCCCCAGAGATCATGGTGGTCCTGTGGGGTCCTGATGGTCCCTACGGATATCACAGTGGTCCCTGAGGATCAGGATGGTCCCATGGGATCCTGATGGTCCCAGGGGAGTCATGGTGGTCCCCATGGATATCACAGTGGTCCCCAGGGATCATGGTGTGATCCAAGAGGATCAGGGTGGTCCCAAGGATTGTGGTGTGATCCTTGAGGCCCTGGGTGGTCCTCAGGGCTAGTGGTGGTCCCATGGGATCCTGATGGTCCCTGGGGAGTCATGGTGGTCCCCATGGATATCACAGTGGTCCCCAGGGATCGTGGTGTGATGCCTGAGGATCAAGGTGGTCCTCAGGATCAGTGGTGGTCCCCAGAGATCATGGTGGTCCCATGGGATCCTGATGGTCCCAGGGGAATCATGGTGGTCCCTATGGATATCACAGTGGTCCCCAGGGATCGTGGTGTGATCCCAGAGGATCACAGTGGTCCCATGGGATCCTGATGGTCCCTTGGGATCCTAAGGGTCCCTGGGGAGTCATGGTGGTCCCCATGGACATCCCAGTGGTCCCCATGGACATCACAGTAGCCTCCAGGGATGGGATCCTGCTGGTCCCCAGGGATCCTGCTGATCTCCAACCCATCCTGGTGGTCCCCACACCCCTCTCCCCTTCCCCACAGCCCCCACCATGGCCCTACCTTGGGCTCTTCTTCTTCATCTTCTCACCCAAGTCCTGGCACAAGACACGAGCACCCAGAGCTGCCACATCCCCCCCGCCGGTGAGTTCCCCCCCCCTTTTCCAGAAGAATCCCAACCCCTCTTCCAATGAAGATTCCAACCCTTCCACCATCCACCTTCTTCTCTTCCTTGAGCAGCTTTCAACGCGGCCTTGGGACGTCCCAGCACCCAATCCTCCTCCTTCCCCAACCACAGCATCGCCGCCAACGCCGTGGACGGCAACCGGGATGGAATCTGGGCCCACGGCTCCTGTTCCCGGACTTTGAAGGAGATGGAACCTTGGTGGAACGTGGATTTGGGAAGGACCCAACCCGTGGTGGCCGTCGTGGTCAAGAACCGTCAGGATTGTTGTTGGCAAAGTCTTCGAGGAGCTCAGGTCCACGTCGGGGACGCGCCGGGAGAGCGCGGTCGGGATAATCCCATGTGAGGCTCCAAACCCTTTGGGAGGTGACGTTGTTGATGATGTCATCACCAAGCCCTTTGGGTGGTGATGTTGTTGATGATGTCATCTCCAAACCCTTTGAGTGGTGACGTCATTGATGATGTCAATGGGTGGGATCTACTCTGGCTTCGGGGAGGTTCTTGGTGGTGGCGCCCATGACGTCCTCAATGAGGGAAGTTGAGAAGAGGGGTGGGCCCTGAGGGGGACTGAGAAGTGACACCACTCAAGAGCTGGCATTGTTGATGATGTCATCTCCCAACCCTTCGAGTGGTGACATCATTGATGATGTCAATGGGTGGGATATACCTTCGGGGAGGTTCTTGGTGGTGGCACCCGGGATGTCCTCAATTAGGGAAGTCAAGAAGAGGGGTGGGCCTTAAGGGGGTGGAGAAGTGACACCACTCAAGAGGTGACATCTTTGATGATGTCATCTCCCAACCCTTCGAGTGGTGACGTCATTGATGATGTCAATGGGTGGGATCTACCCTGGCTTTGGGGAGGTTCTTGGTGGTGGCACCCGGGATGTCCTCAGTGAGGGAAGTCAAGAGGATGGGTGGGCCCTGAGGGGGGTGGAGAAGTGACCAAGGATGGTGACCAAGGCAGTAGGGTCAAGTTGGAGGTCAAGGAGGGTCCCCCAGGGGCCAATACTTGGTCTTCTTCACCAAGAGACCTTAAAGCTCACCCAGTTCCACCTCAAACCATGGTCAGGGACCCTTCCTCCAACCCAGGTTGCTCCAAGCCCCATCCAACCTCCAACACCTCCAGGGATGGGGCAGCCACAGCTTCTGGGGGCAACCAGGGTCTCACCACCCTCACCCCAAAGAATTTCTCCCTCCCTCCCCAAGATCTCCTCTCCATCTCCCCTCTTGGAGGTTGGAACCATCACCCCTCATCCCATCCCTCCAGGTCCTTGTCCCAAGTCCCTCTCCAGCTTTCCTGGAGCCCCTTCAGGACCTGGAAGCTGCTCCAAGGTCCCTCCTCTTGGTCACCCAACGTAGTTGGGCCCAGATGGACTCTGGAGTTCTCATCCACCTCTGGTGATCACTCAGATGATGTTTTGGGGTTTTTTGTGTCCTTTTTGGTTTCTCCAACAGCTGTGGTGACACCACTGGAACCATCTCCTTCTCTAGAGACTTCCAGAACCTCCTTGGGTGCCATCTTGTGTCCTCTCCTCCTGGTCACCCAACATGTTCGGGCCTGGATGTTCTGTAGAGGTCTCATCCCCCTCTGGTGATCACTCGAATGATGTTTTGGTTTGTTTGGGGCTTTTTTGGTGTCCTTTTTGGTTTCTCAACAGCTGTGGTGACATCACTGGAACAATCTCCTTCTCTAGAGACTTCCAGAACCCCCTGGGTGCCATCTTGTGTCCCCTCCTCCCAGTCACCCAACATGTTCGGGCCTAGATGTTCTGTAGAGGTTTCATCCACCTCTGGTGATCACTCAGATGATGTTTGGGGTTTTTTTGTGCCTTTTTTGGTTTCTCAACAACTGTGGTGACACCACTGGAACAATCTCCTTCTCTGGAGACTTCCAGAACCCCCTGGGTGCCATTTTGTGTCCTCTTCTCCTGGTCATCCAATGTAGTTGGGCCCAGACATTCTCCAGAGGTCTCATCCACCTCTGGTGATCACTCGAATGATGTTTGGGGGTTTTTTTGTGTCCTTTTTGGTTTCTCAACAGCTGTGGTGACACCACTGGAACAATCTCCTTCTCTGGAGACTTCCAGAACCCCCTAGGTGCCATCTTGTGTCCCCTCCTCCCGGTCACCCAACTTAGTTGGGCCCAGACATTCTGTAGAGGCCTCGTCCACCTCTGGTGATCACTCAAATGATGTTTGGGGTTTTCTTTATGTCCTTTTTGGTTTCTCAACAGCTGTGGTGACACCACTGGAACAATCTCCTTCTCTAGAGACTTCCAGAACCCCCTGGGTGCCATCTTGAGTCCCCTCCTTCCAGTCACCCAACGTAGTTGGGCCCAGACATTCTGTAGAAGTCTCATCCACCTCTGGTGATCACTCAAATGATGTTTTCGGGTTTTTTGTGTCCTTTTTGGTTTCTCCAACACCTGTGGTGACACCACTGGAACAATCTCCTTCTCTGGAGACTTCCAGAACCCCCTGGGTGCCATCTTGTGTCCCCTCCTCCAGGTCACCCAACTTAGTTGGGACCAGACATTCTATAGAGGCCTCGTCCCCCTCCGATGATCACTTGAATGATGTTTGGGTTTGTTTGGGGCTTTTTTTGTGTCCTTGGTTTCTCCAACAGCTGTGGTGACACCACTGGAACAATCTCCTTCTCTGGAGACTTCCAGAACCTCCCTGGGTGCCATCTTGTGTCCTCTCCTCCTGGTCACCCAATGTGGTCAGGCCCAGACATTCTGTAGAGGTCTTGTCCACCTCTGGTGATCACTCAAATAATATTTGGGTTTGTTTTGGGGTTTTTTGTGTCCTTTTTGGGTTTCTCCAACAGCTGTGGTGACACCACTGGAACAACCTCCTTTTCTGGAGACTTCCAGAACCTCCTGGGTGCCATCTTGTGTCCTTTCCTTCCAGTCACCCAATGTAGTTGGGCCCAGACATTCTCCAGAGGTCTTGTCCACCTCTGGTGATCACTTGAATGATGTTTGGGTTTGTTTTGGGTTTTTTTGTGTCCTTTTTGGTTTCTCAACAACTGTGGTGACACCACTGGAACAATCTCCTTCTCTGGAGACTTCCAGAACCTCCTTGGGTGCCATCTTGTGTCCTCTCCTCCTGGTCACCCAACATGTTCGGGCCTAGATGTTCTGTAGAGGTCTCGTCCCCCTCTGGTGATCACTCAAATGATGTTTGGGGTTTTCTTTATGTCCTTTTTGGTTTCTCCAACAGCTGTGGTGACACCACTGGAAAAATCTCCTTCTCTGGAGACTTCCAGAACCCCCTGGGTGTCCTCTCCTCCAGGTCACCCAACGTAGTCGGGCCCAGACATTCTCCAGAGGTCTTCTCCACCTCTGGTGATCACTCAAATAATATTTGGGTTTGTTTTGGGGTTTTTTGTGTCCTTTTTGGGTTCTCCAACAGCTGTGGTGACACCACTGGAACAATCTCCTTCTCTGGAGACTTCCAGAACCCCCTGGGTGCCATTTTGTGTCCTCTTCTCCTGGTCATCCAATGTAGTTGGGCCCAGACATTCTCCAGAGGTCTCATCCACCTCTGGTGATCACTTGGATGATGTTTGGGGGTTTTTTTGTGTTCTTTTTGGTTTCTCAACAGCTGTGGTGACACCACTGGAACAACCTCCTTCTCTGGAGACTTCCAGAACCCCCTGGGTGCCATCTTGTGTCCTTTCCTTCCAGTCACCCAATGTAGTTGGGCCCAGACATTCTCCAGAGGTCTTGTCCACCTCTGTGATCCACTTTGATATATGATTGTTGGGTTTGGTTTGGGGTTTGTTTGTGTCTTTTTGGTTTTCAACAAACGT
>NW_022045424.1:32335-58627 GCF_003957555.1 Calypte anna | reverse complement strand
AAACAGCGTTGGCACAAATGCTGGACACTGAGGCACCATCAGTGCTTTCTAGGAGGACTGCCAGGACGACAATCCAGACATAACCAGTCTGGCTACAACAGGACAATGGTAGAGCATGTCAAAGGGCTTGCTAAAGGCCAGGTGCACCCCATGCCTTTCTGTCCCCTGCCCACTCTGCTTCAGCAATCCCCTCTTTGTCCTTCACCTGCCTGGAGCAGGCTGGACCCCATCACTGTCCCAGGGACTGAGGTCATAGAATCATAGAATCATGGAATGTTAGGGGTTGGAAGGGACCTCTAGAGATCATCCAGTCCAACCCCTCTGCCAAAGCAGGATCACCCAGGAACACACCCAGGTATGTGTTGAAAGTCTCCAAAAAAGGAGACTCCACAGCCTCTCTGGGCAGCCTGTTCTTAGTGCTCCACAACTCACAGTCAAGAAGTTTCTCCTCATGTTGAGGTGGAACTTCCTATGTTCTGGCTTAAATCCATTGTTCAACTGAAAAGAGATTGGCCCCTTCCTTTTGACACCCACCCCTCAGACATATATAAACACTCATAAAATCCCCTCAGTCTTCTTTTCTCAAGGCTAAGCAGACCAAATTCTCTCACTCTTTATTCATAGGAGAGATGGTCAAGTTCCTTAATCATCTCCTATCACTCCCTTAGACTCTCTCCAGTAGATCCCTGTCCTAGTAGAACTGGGGACCCCAAAATAGCATCCAGTATTCCAGGTGTGGTCTCACCAGGGCAGAGTAGAGGGGTAGGAAAACCAACCTAGATCTGCCTTTTGCTGATGCACTGCAGGACACCATCGGCCCTCTAGACTACCCATTTGGTCATCCCTTTGCAGAAGGATATCAGGTTAGTCAAGCAAGATTTCTCCTTAGTAAATCAATGTTGGCTGCTCCTGAGAACCTTCTCTGTGTTTGCACATTCAGAGTACTAAATATTCTCCTTTCCTACTCATTATTAGGACCTACATCTACCATTGCAGAGATATGGAATCCACTCAGTTTCAACAGAAGTTTTCTGCTTCTCCTCTTTCATCCTCCTGTGTGGTACTGACTGTGGCACAATGGACCTTCCAGTACCTGTGGAGAGCCTAGTGGAATCCTGAAGAGGGACTGCTTCCAAGGGCCTGGCCTGATAGGATGAGGAGAAATGAGTTTAAGTTAGGAGTTTATTTGGATTGGATGTTAGGAAAAAGTTCTTAACCATGAGGGTACTGGAAAAAATGGAACTGCCGCAGCAAGGACGGGGACAACAGTTTGATGCAAACTAAATCCGTTTATTCGTATCCTTACATGCAGTTATATACCTTTTCTTATCCCACTATTTTACAATGGTGATTTACCCAAGGAAAGAAATCGCACCTTATCTATATCACTAATCCCTTCCAGACAATCTCACAATCAGGGGGCTGCATATTCAGGAAATTCCATACTTATCTAGCATAGCTCGGGACTATGTTTATCCCACGGTTTGTATGACAAACAGCTTGTCTCCATCGGTTTTGCACTGTCTATGCATACCACCTTCGTATCTACATCTCCCCCCTTCTGTTGCACTAAAAAAACCTTAGAAACAGTTCTATTAAGCATTCCCTGGATACATTGAAAAAGACAAGGCAATAACAAAAGCAAAATCACAATAACAATCCCAGCATAACAAAGAGTTTTAACTAAAGATAAAAGCCATCCTTTAAGTCCCATATCATGAAGCCAGGTTGTGAAAGCATCGCCAAGAGGGTTTATTTGTTGCTGAATCTTCTGTGTGTGTTGCTTCAACTGCGTGATGCTGGCGTGGATGCTCTCACTATGATCAGAAAGATTCATACAGCACATGCCTTCAAATTCCTGACAGCCATGACCCTGGGCTAGCAATAAAAAATCTATAGCAGCGCGATTTTGTAATAAAGCGTGTCGCAAACTATTTTGATCCATTAAAAGGCTATCTAAAATCTCAGTAGTAATATTTGCTTGCTTTTCAGCCCAACATGCTAATCTAGCTAGGTTAGTAAGCGCATTTCCTGCGGCAGCACCAGGAATAAAAAGAGCTAAAGCAGTTCTAGCAGCTACACTTAAAAGCCTAACATTATCATCACACTGCGGTGTGAGGCCAATACTTCTTGCGTTACGAGCACGATATATAGTATTTACAAGCTGCCTTAATTCAGCAAAGCGAGGAGCAAAAAGGGTTAACGAGCCTAAATAGCAAGGTCCGCCTACAACATTACGGGGGATGCCTTGCCAGGCCCTATCACCGCAGATCAGAAATATCCCGGGGGGTAAAGCCTTAGCAGTTTCATTTACCCAAATAAGTTTAATGTTAGCTTTGGGGTTATGTGTTGTCCCTATTACTGGCATTCGCTCCGACCCATTGTACCCACAATATCCTGATCCCAGTCTATAATCTCCAGATGTAGGACTGATGTCCGGCCAGGTATCAGGGTATGCCCTAGCAGCATACTTAGGACCAAAAACTATGCAAGTAGGTGTCCAGTTTCCTGATATGTTGCCAACTGCCTGGGATCCCAATAGATTTAATTCCTGTGGATCCCAGGGGAGGGATTTTTTCAGCCCCAAAATCAGTTCTGCTGAACAATTTCCAAGTGAAGGGCTTGCTTTGCAGGATCCAATTGAAAAGTCAGCAAACAGAGAAACATTAAAACCTGGGATACCTATAAGGCAGGTACGGAAAGGGTCTGTAGCGGAAGCCATTGCAATGCAAAAATCAGTGGTGCCAGTTGTATTTGCCCATGTTACCCACATGTTTCGCCTTGGAGAGATTTCTAATACAGCATAACAACATACAAACAATTGCAACATACAAAGCCATTTGTATAGCATTTTGCGTGTGCTGAGAGATCTGTGCTACGTCTGTTCCTTCGGTTGTCCTTCTCGATATGGGCGGATGTTCCTTGCCGGATACCACTTAGGACCTGCTTCTGTGGAGATACAAGCGTAGCCCCTGCCCCACGTGATTAAAGGAAATGGGCCTTCAACTTTCCCGGACTCCAAATCCCGTACTAACACAGAGGGTCTTTCCTGAAATTTAAAAAGATGGTTACTTGCAAAATGCTTTGTAATTGGTGGGGCGTTGTCTGAAAAGCAATTCAAGAAATTGAAAGTATATATAGCTTTTTGCAATCTTTCTTCTGGTGTATTTATCAGTCCACCAGTTCCCCCTTTTTGTTTTAGTAACAGTGCCTTAAGGGACTGATGGGAGCGTTCAATAATTGATTGACCTGTCGGAGAATGGGGGATACCTGTCACATGTTTAATTCCCCATTCTGCAAAAAAAGGTCTTCAAAAGCTGAGAAGAATAGGCAGGACCATTGTCTGTTTTAACTGTTTGAGGAACTCCTAGAGAGGCAAATGCTTTTAAAAAGTGTTTTTTGGCGTCTCTGGCCTTCTCTCCTGTATGGCATGATGCATAAATAGCTCCGGAGAAGGTATCAATGGAAGAGTGTATGTACTTAAGACGACCAAATTCGGAAAAATGAGTAATATCAGTTTGCCAGAGTTCAAGGCTTTGAAGTCCTCTAGGGTTAATTCCTCCTGCTAAAGGCTGAAAAGTAAATTTTTGACAATCAGGGCAAGCAGATAAGATATCAGCTGCCTGTTGTGAAGTCAGACCAAATTGTCTGCGGAGCCCTTTAGCATTTGTATGAAAAAATCTGTGACTTAGGCGAGCCTGTTCAAAGTGATTGGGAAGAGGAGACACTGACATTGTTAACAGGTCAGCCGCCCTGTTTCCTTCGGCTACAAAGCCTGGGAGGCACGTGTGAGACCTGATATGCATAATAAAGAAGGCGTGTTGCCGTTTGTTGATAAGATCAATAAGTGCTCTGAGCAGATTATACAGTTGCAAGTTGGAAATGTCTCTTAGGACTGAAGATTCTGCTCGAAGCACAATACCTGCTACATAAGCTGAGTCTGTAATAATATTTAAAGGTTGGTTATGGAAAAGAAAAAAGGCTCTAGTCACAGCTGCTAATTCAACAAGCTGAGGAGAACCTGGGTGAAAGGTGATATCAGATTGCCAGTCCTTGGTTTCAGGGTCTCTCCATACAATTGCAGCTTTATGAGAGATACCTGAACCGTCTGTAAACACAGTAATTGCCTGTAAAGGAATTTCACTTCTCTTTGGAACTTCTGCAAGGGAAAAGGACAATCGAAAGAGTTTATGTGGAGGAAAATGATTTGAAAATTGTCCC
This sequence comes from Calypte anna, assembly GCF_003957555.1. Lineage (NCBI taxonomy): Eukaryota > Metazoa > Chordata > Aves > Apodiformes > Trochilidae > Calypte > Calypte anna. The sequence continues at coordinate 54,406 of NW_022045424.1, read as the reverse complement.
ATGAAGTCCTGTACGGCAATCTGAAAAGGAAGTGAATTCTGTAGAAGAAAAGAAAGATACAATTCAGTAACAGGCATATAAATTGTAGAAAAAGATCTGCCAGAAAGAGTTAATAGTCGCTCTCTGGCTTTCATAATGATTTGAGAAAACATCCCTGGTCGCTGTAAAATAGTTTTAGAGGATTGATTCGGCAGAAAAATCCACTCTAAAATCAACAATGGATCTGTAAGCGTGGTGTCCCACTGAAAAATCATGCCACAATATTTTACACCATCCTCTAAAATTATTAATTGAAAGAATAAATCAGGGTCCCACCGAGAGGCTTGCCTCTGTTCGATGGCCCTGCAAACTCTTTGTAATGCTAATTCCGCAGAGGGTGTGAGGTGTTTGGGAGCCATTAAGTCCGCGTCTCCTTTAAGAAGATCGAATAGAGGAGCCAATTCAGAATTTGAAATACCCAGAAGGGGTCGCAACCAATTAATAGATCCCAAAAGTTTTTGAGCATCATGCAGTGTGGCTATCTGAGTATTAATAGATAGCTTTTGCGGAATTATGGAATGATTGGTAATTTTCCACCCTAGATAATTCCAGGGGGTTTGTTTTTGAATTTTTTCTGGTGAGACTTTCAAGCCTGCCTGATCGATGGCAGTTAACACAGATTCTATTGCTTTTTGTAAATCACCCTCAGTAGCAGCAGCAATTAACAGGTCATCCATATAATGATACAATATTACAGTTGGAAATTCAAGACGTACTGGGGCCAATATTTTGGCAACATACCACTGGCAGATTGTGGGGCTATTTTTCATGCCCTGAGGTAAAACCGTCCAATGGTAGCCTTTAAGAGGTGCTCCCATATTAAGGCTAGGCACAGAAAAGGCAAACTTAGGTGCATCATCAGGATGTAAAGGAATATCAAAAAAGCAATCTTTTAAATCAATAACAATCAAATTCCATTCCCGCGGGATCATTGTTGGTGAAGGGAGACCTGGTTGTAACGCTCCCATTGGCTCCATAACAGCATTAATTTTTCGTAAATCTTGCAATAATCTCCAACCACCTGATTTTTTCTTAATTACAAAACCAGGAGTATTCCACGGACTGAAAGTTGGAACTACATGTCCCTTTTTTAATTGAATTTGTACCAATTGTTCTAGGGCGGTGAGTTTTTCTTCTGATAAGGGCCACTGATTCACCCACACTGGCTCCTGTGTTTTCCAGGTTAATTGTGGAATTTCACGCCCTTCATCAGTGACCCTGGTTAAAAAACCGTTTCTAAATGCAATCCCCATTGTGATAGAACATCCCTTCCCCACAGATTCAATGGTACTGGCAATACAAAGGGTCGAGTACTAGCTACCCTGTTCTCAGGACCAATGATTTGAATAACATCTTCACTCTGGTAACTTTTACCAATTCCCCCTATTCCTGCTAATGGCTGTGCAGTGCAAGTTAGATTCCACTGGCGTGGCCACTTAGCTTGGGAGATTACGGTAACATCGGCACCTGTGTCAATAAGACCTGTTAACACAACTTGTTGACACCCATTTTTAAGTTTACATTGTTTCAATGGTCTGTCCTTTGAGATCGCATGTGTCCAGTATATTTGCGGGCAGCCTGTAGATCCGAAGGCGCCCTGCCGCGGGACATCTGAGGGGAAAAAATCAATATTTAAAGGTAACAACACCAATTGTGCTATTTTGCTTTTAGCGGGTATTTTGCAGGGTGGGGTAGGCGTCCAAGCCATTATTTTTATTTCTAATGCATCGTTGTCGATGACTCCTGGTAAAACAAAAAGACCACTAAAAGTACTTGATGACCGACCCACAATAAGACCCATAGTCCCAGACGGAAGAGGCCCTTGAAATAAAGTTTCTATTATATGCACCGAGGGGTCGGCTAGAATCACTGTGAACCGGGTCGATAAATCCAGTCCGGCGCTCCGTGCTGTTGCTCTTGTAAGAGCGAGGTCACTTGCTGTGGCGCATTGAGAACTGGATATTGCTGCATCGGGTATGTTTGAAATGACTGCTGAGCCGATGGGGTTTGATACGACAGAGGAACTTGGGTCTGCGCGCGGTGTCATGCCGCGCTGCGATAATAGTTTCCCTGCGGCTTTTTCGTGCCGTCGCTGTGCAGGGTGTGGGGGCACTGATAGCTATAGCCATGTCAATTTCTCCCGCATCTAAAGCCTGCTTTTTAATAGCAGCCCATACCGCGTATGGATCGTAATAATCGGGAATTAGATCTGGTTTTTGTCCTGTATCGAAAGGATCAGGCTCGAACGGATCGTCGCTCGGCGAATCCGGTCTGGTTACCTTGGCTACAGTTCTGGCAGGGGGAGCGTCTTCCCGCGCTCTGCCCTCTGGTAGCGGGGGGGCGCTGGGAACAGCAGAAGCGGCAGGAGAAGTGTCTGCTCGCTCCGATTCCTGCGCTTTAATCCCTTCAAATACTGTCCGCCAGGGAAATAGGAGTTTAAGTGCTTCATGATCCCCTCGCGTACTCAGGTCCCATAAACGAACTCCCGCTTTATCCCACAGTTCAGATTCAAAGATAGTAACAGCAGAAGTACCTGGGAATTTATCGCGGACCCATTTTAAAATGAGCTTAAGTGCATGATCCGAGATTTCTTTCTGTTGCTTAAGCAACAGTTCTCTCATAAGTCTATAAACGTCCTGTTCTTCATGGGAACTTTGATTACCCATGACTTCGTTTCTCTGAGCTCACCTGCCAAACGCGAGGAGGTGCAGACGGGCGGCCGCCCTCGTCCAGGCTTCTTTCAGCCTCAAATTCAAAGTTCTCGGAGACCTGCTGGCCGGCTGCTTCTTCAGCAGAATTATTCCCGAATCACGTTGGGGTCACCATTTTGCCGCAGCAAGGACGGGGACAACAGTTTGATGCAAACTAAATCCATTTATTCGTATCCTTACATGCAGTTATATACCTTTTCTTATCCCACTATTTTACAATGGTGATTTACCCAAGGAAAGAAATCGCACCTTATCTATATCACTAATCCCTTCCAGACAATCTCACAATCAGGGGGCTGCATATTCAGGAAATTCCATACTTATCTAGCACAGCTCGGGACTATGTTTATCCCACGGTTTGTATGACAAACAGCTTGTCTCCATCGGTTTTGCACTGTCTATGCATACCACCTTCGTATCTACATGGAACATGTTTTCCAGGGAGGTGTTTGAGGCCTCATCCCTGGAGACATTCATGGTGAGGCTTGAGGAGGCTCTGGGAAACCTGATCTAGTTGAGGGTGTCTCCAGTTACTGCAGGGGGGTTGGAATGGATGACCTTTAGAAGTCCCTTCAAACACAAATAATTATGTGATTCGATGATTATAAGACCTTTGGCAACTTCATTTACAATGGAAAGTGCCCAGAGCTTTGCCAGAATGGGATTCTGAGGCCCCAAGCCAATGGCCAGTCTGGAGAGGTTAATGGGCCAAGGCTCAGTGCTGTGAAGACTGTGGGCAGTAAAGGAGGATCCTGGGAGTGCCTGAAGGGTGGGTTTGGGCATGGTGGAGCTTTTCTTCACAGTGGGAAACAGCTTGGGCAGGAAAAATGGCCCAAAGTGCAGCTGGGGATGCCTGGAGTGGAAAGCAGAAGAAAGAAATGTCACTGCAAGGGCCATGCTGGGGAACACCACATCCCCCAGAAGGAGCCTGGATCAGCCCAAGGCTCTGTGTGCCAAAGCAGAGGCAGGGAGGACACAGAGATGTCAGGAGACAAAGGGGACAGCAAGGTGGGGCAGGCGGGTGAAAGAGCAGAGCTTGCAGGGCAAGAGGCACAGGAGATGGGACAGCCCAGGACAGACTGTGGTGGAGATGAGAGAGGGAAAAGCTGTGGAAAAGCTGGAGCCACACTTGGCAGAGCCAAGCTCTCCATGACTTTGCTGATGGCTCTTGTCTCTGTCCCTGATGGCCATGGGGAGACAAGTGGTGCTTCCAGCAGCACTGGGGCTCAGGGCCTCTTTGTCCGTGTGCAGGAGGCTGGGAGGTGCCGTGCCATAGTCTTGCCCTTGGCATTGCCCATCTCCACATCCCAGTGCTGCCAGGAGAGCCCTGAGGGATGAGGGAGGGAAAGGATTTTCCTTGCCAGGGGCTGGGGCTCGGGGCTGGCACCTTTGGGGAATGGGCTCAGGGCTGGGCCCTTTGCAGTCCTGACACACAGCCAGGCTTCCTCAGCACCGGAGCCACCTGCACCTTCCTTTTCCCCACCTGCCATCACTGCCTCCTGCTTCCTGCTCCCCCCACACCCTGCAGGGGACGCTTTCTCAGGGCTGTCCCTCAGGGGCACCCAGGCACACAGCAAGAAATTTTGGACTTGGACTCTGCCTTGGACTTTCTTGTTGAGAAAGAAGCTTCTGAAGCTTCTGAGCCCGGGGAGCTCCCTGGTGCTGGCAGAAGCTGCGGCTGGCAGGAGACAGGGAGCACGGGGCAGGGTCCTGGTGCTGGTGAGAGTTGGATGAATGACTCAGGGCAGCTCACATCTCCAGCTGATGCCCAGAATATTTCTGAGGGGACTTTTCAGGAGTCCCTTCAGGACAGGGCTTTCATGCTCCAGTCTGGGCTCTCCTCAGGCTCTTCTTCCACTTCTCTCTGGCTCAGCTTAGGGGGATGGAAACTCAGATATGCAGGGGAGAGCAGGGCCTGAGACTCCTCTAGCATCACCTGGAGGGGGAATGGGAACCTCGGAACCTGCCTCCACCCATCCCCCCCCCAAGCAGTTCAGCTCAGGCTCACCTTTCCATTGTTTTTAGGTGTTATGTGCCCTGTTCTTTAGCCCCTGGCCCCCCCCCGGATGGCTGCAGGGCAGAGCTGGGCACCCAGGGGTTGGGCTCTGTGAGCAGGGGCAGGAAGGGAGACGGGGCCAAAGAACTAGGTCCTGGCTGGGGCAGCTCCAGGCAGCAGATGTGTCCATGGCAAGGAGGTATCCATCTTCCCTCTGCCCTCTGGAGCTCTGGGAAATGCCCTCTGTGAGGCTGGGGAGGAGGTGACCCTCCCTTCATCAGACCAGCTCCCCCTTCTCTGCATGCAGCCACAGGCAATCCTCTTGCCTTGCTCTGTTCTCCCCGAGTGCAGCAGAAATGCTGAGGGCTCGAGACATCCAAGAACATTCCACAGGAGAGATGGGGAGAGCTGAAATAAAAACCCAAACCTCCCTGAAACAGCCTTTTTCCACCCTGGTTCCTTTGTACTGGGAATGCAGATGCAGGCGACCCCTGTTGTTTAGCACTGCTTTCATGTGACAAACTTTACCACTAACAGTATCTCTTTCTTGGGTGTTCCTATTGAGCTGCAGTCTGCACTCCAGAAGGAAAGAGATGAGAGCAGAATAGTTGGAGAGACCACATGTCTCTACTGATTTACCAAACTGACCCTTTTCCTCCAGATTTCCCTTAAAGGCCAGCAGATATCTCAGGCATATCTGCCTTTAAAATACTCATCATTATTTTTTGGGTAAGTAGAAGAGAAAAAATGAAATCTTTCCCTTCAGGTATGATCTGCAGGCTGGTACATTGGGGGTAAAAATTCTAAGATATTCGTGGATGTCTAGAGTGGATTTAAACTGAATTGCCCCCGTGTTCCTTTTTACCAATTTCTTTTGGGCAGGACTGACACCTGCATAGCCAAGAGTGCCGCCCTTTCTCCATATGACCCCATCAGCCAGCACCAACCACAGCTCATGAATGGGACTTGCCAAAATTCTTCCTCTATGGAGCAAGATGCTTTGGGGATTTCTGTGAGCAACTAAATAGATCTGCCAAGAAAATTCTGACATTACTTATTTAAGATTTTCTTTCTCTGACAGTGCACTATGCCCAGAGGCATCAGATGCCCAACAGCAGCTCCATCAGCTCCTTGCATTTGCAGACAGGCGGGAACTACAGCTCTTGATCTTCTGGCTCTTCCTGGGCATCTACCTGGCTGCCCTCCTGGGCAACGGCCTCATCATCACCACCATCGCCTGTGATCACCACCTCCACACCCCCATGTACTTCTTCCTCCTCAACCTCTCCCTCCTTGACCTGGGATCCATCTCCACCACTCTGCCCAAAGCCATGGCCAATTCCCTCTGGGACAACAGGGACATCTCCTACAAGGGATGTGCTGCACAGATCTTCTTCTTTGCCTTCTTCATCATAGCTGAGTTTTCTCTCCTCACCATCATGTCCTACGACCACTACGTGGCCATCTGCAAACCCCTGCACTACGGGACCCTCCTGGGCAGCAGAGCTTGTGTCCACATGGTAGAAGCTTCCTGGGGCCCTGGGTTTCTCACTGCTCTGCTGCACACAGCCAATACATTTTCCCTGCCCCTCTGCCAGGGCAATGCCCTGGACCAGTTCTTCTGTGAAATCCCCCAGATCCTCAAGCTCTCCTGCTCACACTCCTATCTCAGGGAACTTGGGCTTTTTGCTTTCAGTGCTTTTCCTTTTTTTAGCATGTTTTTATTTATAGTGTTCTCATATGTAGAGATATTCAGGGCAGTGCTGATGATCCCCTCTGAGCAGGGACAGCACAAAGCCTTTTCCACGTGCCTCCCTCACCTGGCTGTGGTCTCCCTGTTCATTAGCATTGGCATCTTCGCCTTCCTGAAGCTCCCTCCATCTCCTTCCCATCCCTGGACCTGGTGGTGTCATTTCTGTACTCGGTGGTTCCTCCAGCAGTGAACCCCCTCATCGACAGCATGAGGAACCAGGAGCTCAAGGGTGCTGTGTGGAATGTGGTGATAGGATTGTTTTCATAAACAAGAAAATAACAGTTTTTTATGCATATCATCGGTAATTCATCCCAAATTATTCATAATGTCCCTGATCACAGACTCAGCCTTTCACTCATGATGGTGGAGGCTTTTGGCTCTTTTTTACATGTAATAATGCTGTGCTAAAAGAAATCTCTTTGTTTGTACCATTTTGAGCTCTGCATCTTTCTTTTCTTGTGTTAATAGGAGGCTTTTGGAAATCCTTTTAAGTAAGATTTTTGGTCTCTGAGCAATGAAATAAATAAAGGACCCAGCAGTGACTTCTTTACCTGATGTCCTTTTTCTGATATTCCGCTGGTGTAAGGGTTGGATCCAGCTACACCTGGAGTCTTCTAAGGAGGAGTTAAGAAAGCAAGGGGGTTCATTCTGACTCTTGTAACTCAGCGGGAGGTCCTTCCTCAGTCTTTTCCTTCATCCCTGAACAAATTATTATAACTCTGTCCTGGCTCAAATTCCACTGTGTTCTACAAATCAGTGCCTCAGATGCCCGTGTTAGCCACTGCAATTTAAACACCTACACATCCCTTTCACATAGTCAGAGAGCAATACTTGACATCAAATCCTATTAAGTCACAACTTGTATATTAAAATCACCTCTTCCTGGTATTTTTGTCACACAACAAAGGTTAGGATGACTGGGGCAGATGTCCATGTTTGTTTTGAAGAATTTTCAGATCATGGAACAGATCCTCCTGGAAGCAGTATCAAAATGTATGGGGCAGAGGGAGGTGATCTGAGGCAGCTAACACATCTTCACAAAGAGCAAACTGAGCCTCACCAACCTCCTGGCCTTCTGCCATGGAGTAATTACAGAAGTGGAGAAGGGAAGAGCTGCAGACATCTACCAAGGCTTGATAGGATCCCCTACAAAATTCTCATTGCTAAATTGGAGCAACATATGTTTCATGGATGAAGAGTATGATGAGCAAGGAAACGGCTAGATGACAGAAAGTTATGGTGAGTGGTGTTGGGAGTTTTTGGAAGAAAACGGACATGTGAGCAATCCTGACTATTTAGCTTTAGCCAGAGTGAGCTAAAGGCCTTGAGGCCCAGCTGCAAGGTTATTAACAGATCAGCTATGTGCAAAAGATAAGGGAGTTGGCAGCAGAAAAGTAGAATAACAGTATGGGAAAGCATCGCATAGACAGCACATAAACAGTTGTTTTTAACCAGTTCTGAGCTCCTGAGAAGAAGAAAGTTACAACAGATAAAAAGTTGCAAACAGGATGCCTGCGATCAACAAAGCAGGACAAGGATGATAAGCAGTACCCTATTGCAACGCGACAACAGGTGTGTGAACAGCAACATGCAGCCAATCACATAAGCCACGAAGGTGCTAAGACCATATAAATGTAACGCTTTGCTTAATAAAATTGAGCTTTGTTGCTAACTCATATTGAGTCGTCTCTTTGCTCCGTAAGCCCGCACCATCCGACACAGAGGGATGCTTTTAATGAAGGATGTCCCTTCTGATTGTAAAGATACCTTCTAAATAGTAGTGGATGTCCCCAGTACTAATTAACATCTTCATCAGTGACAGGGATGGCAGGAACAAGGGATTCCTCAGAAAGTTTGCAGATGACACCAAGCTCAGTGGCACAGTTGATTCACTTGAGTATAGGGATGACAGCCAGAGGGACCTGGACAGATTTCAGTAGTAGGTCTGTGTAATCCTCATGAAGTTCATAAAGGCCAAGTGCAAGGTCCTGTTCCTGGGAGGAGGAAATCCCCACTGTCAGTAAAGACTGAGAGATGAATGATTGAGAGCAGCCCTGCAGAGAATGACTTGGGGATCCTAGTGGGTCAAATTTTTATGACAGGGTAACCCACCTAGCTGATCAAGGGAAGCACGTGGATGTAATATTTCTGGACTTCAGGAAGGCTTTTGGTACTGTCTCTCATAGCATCCTCCTGGATAAAATGTCCATCATACATCTGGACAACCGTGCTATGTGATGGGTGAGCAACTGGCTCACAGGTGGAGCACAAAGAGTGACAGTGAATGGGGTAACCTGCTCCTCATCAAGACATTTAAGCACTGCAGCAGGTCTCCCAGAGAGCTTTTGTCATCTCCATCCCTGAAGCTTTTTGAGCACAAAATTAATAAACCCTGAGCAACTTTCTCTTACCCCAAACCAACCCTGATGAGACCAGGAGGTTGGCCTAGGGACCTCCTGATGATCAGCCCTCTGATCTTCTTTGTGGCCTCCTCTGGACTTGTTCTAACAGCTCCAGGTCCTTTTTGTGCTTGGAGTTCCAGAACTGGACCCAGCACTGCAGTGGGGTCTCACCAGAGTGGAGGAGAGGAGCAGAATCTCCTCCCCTGACCTGCTGGCCATGCTGCTTTTTTTGTAGCTTAGGACATGCTTGGCTTCCTGGGCTGCCAGCACACCTTACCAGCTGGTGCTGAGCTTCTCGTCAACCAGCACCCCCAAGTCTTCCTTCTCCTCAGGGCTGCTCTCAATCCATGCTCTACCCAACTTGTATTTGTGCTGAGGGTTGACCCAACCGAGGTGTAATACCTTGTGCTTGTCATTGCTGAACCTCATGAAGTTTTAATGGGCCTACCTCTCCATCCTGTCCCTTTGCCTGGACAGTCTGTGTCTGGAAAGGTGACTTTAGAAATGGTCACTGTATCACCACCACCACCAGGAAAAAATCTTTCTTGAGGCTTTGACCTTGGTTTGCTCCTCATCCCATTGTGTGGTAGCCAGGAGGTGGTGTACATTTTCTGACATTATTGAACTTCACAGCCCACTGTCCCCAGGAAGAATCCTGGCCCACAGTGAAGGATGGGCTCTGCCTTCCCATTGCCTGGGGTTCAGAGAGTGGCCTCACTGCTTCATAAAAAAAAAATAAATTAAAGCCACCTTTCCAGAGCTCTTTCCTCCCTGCAATCATGGCCTCCAGTGATCTGCTCTAACAAGGCCATGGGGAGGCTCTGGAAGCAATGGCCCTCAGTGGGGCCAATCAATGCTTCAAGGTACTTTCAGGTTCCATTCTGACTTCTGGAGCACTGTGTTCATTCATCTCTCAGCACCTGAGGATCATGGACTCAGCACCAAACACACCCTGGGGCTCATTGAAATACAGAGAGCACTAAAGGGCCATGGGAATCCATAGGACTCCATGGGATATTCTTCACATCTTCCAGACTTGTACAGCTAATTGGAGAGGTTTTCCCGTAGTAGTTAAGGAGGAACATTTCATAGAATCATAGAATAATAGAATTGGCTGGGTTGGAAGGGACCTCAGAGATCATCGAGTCCAACCCTTGAACCACCGTTGCGGTTGCTAGACTATGGCACTGAGTGCCACATCTAGTCTCTTTTTAAGTATCTCCAGGGACGGAGAATCCACCACTTCAGTAGGCAGCCCATTCCAATGCTTGATCACTCTCTTCATAAAGAAATTCTTTCTAATATCTAACCTAAACTTCCCTTGGCACAACTTAAGACCATGCCCTCTTGTCTTGTTGAAAGTCGTCTGGGAAAAGAGACCAACCCCCACCTGGCTACACCCTCCTTTAAGGTAAATGTAGAGAGCAATGAGGTCTCCCCTGAGCCGCCTCTTCTTTAGGCTGAACAGCCCCAGCTCCCTCAGCCTCTCCTCATAGGGTCTGTGCTCAAGTCCCTTCACCAGCCTGGTTGCCCTCCTTTAGACCTGCTCCAGGACCTCGATATCCTTCCTGAACTGAGGGGCCCAGAACTGGACACAGGACTCAAGGTGTGGCCTCACCAGCGCTGAGTACAGGGGCAGAATCACTTCCTTGGACCTGCTGGCCACGCTGTTCCGGATACAGGCCAGGATGCCATTGGCCTTCTTGGCCACCTGGGCACACTGCTGGCTCACGTTTAGCTTCCTGTCGATCCAGACTTCCAGGTCCCTTTCTGCCTGGCTGCTCTCTAGCCACTCTGTCCCCAGCCTGTAGCGCTGCATGGGGTTGTTGTGGCCAAAGTGCAGGACCCGGCACTTGGCCGTGTTAAACCTCATCCTGTTGGAATCAGCCCAACTCTCCAGTCGGTCCAGGTCCCTCTGTAGAGCCCTCCTGCCTTCCAGCTGATCGACACTCCCCCCCAGCTTAGTGTCGTCTGCAAACTTGCTGATGATAGACTCAATCCCCTCATCTAGATCATCAATGAAGATATTGAACAGAACCGGGCCCAACACTGATCCCTGGGGGACACCACTAGTGACCGGCTGCCAACTGGATGCAGCCCCGTTCAGCACCACTCTCTGGGCCCGGCCCTCCAGCCAGTTCCTAACCCAGCACAGGGTGCTCCTGTCCAAGCTGCGGGCTGCCAGCTTTTTCAGGAGGATGCTGTGGGAGATGGTGTCAAACGCTTTGCTGAAGTCCAGGTAGACCACATCCACAGCCTTCCCCTCATCCACCAGTCGGGTCACCTGATCATATAAGGAGATCAGGTTGGTCAGACAGGACCTGCCCTTTCTAAACCCGTGCTGGCTGGGTCTGATCCCTTGCCCATCCTGCAGGTGCTGTGTGATTGCACTGAGGATGATCTGTTCCATGACCCTGCCAGGCACTGAGGTCAGGCTGACGGGCCTGTAGTTTCCTGGGTCCTCTTTCCGGACCTTTTTTTGGATTGGCGTGACATTCGCCAACTTCCAATCATCTGGGATGTCCCCAGTGAGCCAGGACTGTTGGTAGATGATAGAGAGAGGCCTGGCGATCTCTTCTGCCAGCTCTCTCGTCACCCTTCGGTGAATCCCATCCGGTCCCATAGACTTGTGGGGATCCAAGCATCTCAGTAGGTCAATTTAATTTAATACTGTGCTTCATGAAAACTGTTTGTGGTACTTTTGGGGTCTTTGTTTTTTGTTTTTTTTTAAATATATTTGAAGAGATCATGTCACGATTTTCATTTTAGAGAACAGGTGATAGAAGTTCCCTGAGGTCTCACACTGGGTGGGCAACTTTTCTTCTCACCCCCCCAACCCCACTATTGGTTTCCTGTCCCACCTGGGACTTCCATCCCTGGTCCTTGCATCAGACTTCTCCTCTCCTCTCTGCAGCTGGAGGTTACAGCTCCACTGCACCACCTCCCACATGCTCTCCTTAGAGAACTGACTGCACACGTGCACAGCAGGAGTTTTCCTTTGTGCAAGCCAAGAAAAGTCAAACAGAGAAAGTGAAAAAAAATCTGATCAGAAATGGTTTAGAGAGACAGATGGGAAAAGAGAGATGTGATCATCATGACAGAGGTGGCTAAAGAGACAATCAGGCTGCTGAAAGACAGGCGAGCTTTGAACAACCTGCTGCTCAAAGCAGCACCCAGGGGAGAGGCATCTGAATGACCAAAGAATATTCTTCTCGCTGGAAACTTGAGCAGCCATCTTTATAGAAGCATTGGCACAGGCTGCCAAAGGAGGAGTCTCCATCCCTGGAGGCGTCCAACAAAGGGACAGCTGTGGTGCTTGGGGAGATGATGTGGTGGTTTCGGGGGTGTAGGACTGACACTTGGACTCGGTGATCTTGAAGGTCTTTTCCAGCCATGATGGTTCCCTGATTCCGTGATTCTTCAGGCATGTTCCAGCTCCTGTCTGGGCACACCCGACCCGGCTTCCAGGTTACAATGGGACCCTTTGTGACATTCCCCCACCGCACAGGCCCAGCTGATGGAGACATGTGAGTGAGGGGCCTTTGGCTGCTTTGCTGTCCTCCTTCATGGCAGTGGTTGCTGGGCTGATCTCTGGCCTGATCCATGCCATTCTCCTCTTTGGGTCCCCCTGTCCAGGGCTGCCTCTGTCCTCGGGCGCTGGCACGTAACTGGGTGCCGGGTCGGTCCCTTCATTCTCTCCTGCCAGCACCTTCAGCTCACCCTCCTCCCTTGCTTCTTGTTAGATTCCCAGTCTGCTTCCAGCAGAAATCCAGATCCTCTACCATCTGAGGATGAGAATGGCCAGGAGAGCTTTGAGGACTCAGGAGAGGTACCTATAGAGACTGCCATCTGCCTTGTGCCTGCTCCAGCTGAGGAGGTGGGTGTCAGTAGAGGGGTGGCTGAGCAGGGCCCACAGAGCCTTTGCTGTCCTGCCTTCCTCTGCTCTCCCTCGGCCCCTCAGGCAGGAGGGGCGGCAGCGATGCCAGGAGTGCCTGCCAGGAAGCTGGGCAGAATCCTCGTGCTCAGCACACGGTGTTTGTGCTACGCTGCTCCTCCACTGCTCCAGCAGCACAGAAATTGTCTGCTTCACACAGGCAAGAGAAATGTGGGACAGAGTCACACTGCACAGCATCCGGAGGAGACTGCAGGACAACTGCAGAGAGGTCATGTTGCAGGGCCTGCTCCTCCTCAGGGAGATCATGGCTGCTCCCAAGAGAACAGAGCCATCAACATCGCTCTGGTGCTGGGGCCGAAGCTCCCGCCCCTATTTGATGATGCAAGGCTGCTGTGAGACCTGACCCCGCAGAGGGGCACAAGGCAAGGACAGCTGCCCTCCAGCCCAGCCCCGCGGGCAGCACTTGGGTAGGGCTGATGCCCTCCTCATGGCCCTGGGCTCTGCTGGGAGGGCTTCTGGGCTCTGCAGCCCAGCACACCCTGTCCTTGGCAGGATGAGGCCTCTGCTGCCCCCATCCCCAACACCCCGGAGCATCTCCCCACTCAGAACCACGGTAACTGTGGGTAGGGAGAGGCTGTTGCTGCAGTCCCCCTGTCTTCCTTCGTTTCTCCCAAGAGTCCAGCCAGGTGCGGGAGCTCTCCATCAGCCTCTTTGGAGAGATGATGGGGGCTGTGGTGTGCAGACAGAAGAGACAGATGAAGAAGTTAATCCAGAGAGCCCTTGTCTCTCTCTTCCTGAGAATAAATGACAAAACTGAGAGTGTGGCCAAGGTACAGACTTAAGAGCTGACCCCCTGCTTTCCCCTTCCCTCTGCTCCAGCCCTGGCAGCAGCTCAGCAGCTCTTGCCCATCTCTCTGCTGCTGGCTGGCAGAGTGTGATACCTGAGCTGGGGGCTGTCCTGGGTCTCTGCCTCGGGCACTGAATCCCCCTCAGGCTCTGTCCCCATCTTCCTCTTCCCAGAAGTAGCTGGGGACAGTTTGCAGCCTTGCCCAGAGGAGAGGGGTTAGAGGTCTCCTTCTCCCAGCTGTGGTGCCAGCTCCCACTGTGTGCTGCTTTGCAGGCCCCTGGAAAAGCTTTCCTCACCTCTGCAAAGTTCCTGTGGTGGAGAAAGCTCCTGAGAGAGGTCGAGAACATGGAGATGTAGAGGACTGGAGAGACCCTGGTGAGGACAAGCCCCAGGTGCCAGGGCCTGGGATGGACAAGGGATGTCCTATGTGCCCAGGGTGTGGGTGTGCAGCTGTTACTGGCTGGCCCTGCTCCAGAGTGGAACACACAGCCTGGAGCTCAGTGCCCCTTTCCCTTCTCCTTCCCATTGTTCCCTTGCCTTTTCCCTTTTCGTTTTACGAGAAGAGGGGAAAAGTAGTAACACACAGGGTACAGAATAAAAATGGCAATCTGTACAAATCTGTACACAACCCGGTCTGGATGCTGGCAGGGATGGGTGCCTGAGGGCCCCTGCAGCAGGGTCGACTCAGGAGGGGGCTCCAGGGCTCTGCCCAGCACCCGATGGATGTGGATTCCCATGGGTACCGAGCTCTCGGGAAAAGAGCGCAGGGAAGCAGCAGCAGCAAAGCAAGGAGCGGGTGAAATAGAGGGCGGGCTCCCGGCAGGCAATGGGAGGGAACATGGAGCCCTCTGCACTCCGCCCCTCCCCAAGGCTGCAGCCCCTGCTGCTTGAGATCCTCCTCCAACTATGGCACCCCCCATGTGTCCGCCCCATCTTGTGTCTGCCCCGTCTCACTCCCCTGTCCCCTCCATGTCGCATCCACTCCCCATGTCCCCTCCATGTGTCACCTCTGTCTCCCTCCTCCTGTCACATCGTCTTGTCCCCCTTGTCTCCCCCCGTGTCCCCGCCCATGTCACCCCCGTAACCTTCCCTCAGTTTTACCCCCACTGTGTATCACTCCCCTCTGTCCAGGTCACCAACAGGCATGTGCGTGGCACGTGCCAACCGTGTGAGATGCGTGTACCAGGCGTGCGCCAGGCATGTACGGTGTGTGTGCCAGGAGTGTTCCAAGTGTGCTTCACGCGCATGAGAGATGTGTGAAAAGTGTATGCCAAGCATGTGAGATGCATGTGCCAACCATGTGCCAGGGGTTTGAGCTGGGTGTGCCAAGCACGTGCCCAGTGTGTGCCAGGCGTGTGAGCTGCATGTGCCCAGGTTTTGAGAAGCATGTGCCAAGCATGTACCTGTGCCTAGTTTCGTCCAGGATAAAGGTGATTTTCTGAGTTGTCATTTTGCTTTCAGCTAAGTCTCTCCTAAGTAGCTGCACTTGCTGAAATGAACAGCCAGTTTCTCAGTCAGTGTCTGCTTCTGGGACTGATAACACTCAATGTTTATAGTTACAGCTGGAGAATGGTGTGCAGAACCAAGGACACTGCTCAGCTCTGTGGAACATTTTGCCCTCCAGAAGGAGAGAAGGAATCAAGAAGTCACACCTGAAACCCTCCTTTGGGGAGAAGCAGACAAGATAGATGGCCAAAATTGACCAAACAGAGTATTCCATCCCATACATGTCATACTCAGTATAAATTTGAGGGATCACGCAAGTCAGACCTCTTCTTCTGCCCTCTTCATTCTACATTTGCCTGTCCTTTGTGGGAGTTAGGGTCTGGCGACCGGAAGATTCCGCGCTGTACGGAAAGATTTAGACCCTTGGACAACCAATAGATTTATGGACCCCTGATGCAAGCAGGCGGAAGTGACGATGTAAACCTAGGCTATAAAACAAGGTGTTTCCAAAGAATAAACGCCATTTGCCATCCATCATATTGATGTCTGTGTGCTGATGGTCCAAGCAACCTGGGGTGGTTGCTGAGTTGTCCTTGAACCAGGTCGCCAAGCCTCACCGAAGGCAACAAATAGTGCCGAAACCCGGGAAAGAAGAAAATTGAGGCCAGAACCGGAGTCGAATTCGGGTTCGGGAAATTCGCCTGGATTCGGGTGAACAGCGGCCGGAGCGGCAGGACCAGCCCGGCGGGGAGGACGCTCCCGGACTGACAAGGAGGATGGAAGCCCTTGTAAAGGTCGTATCTGAGTTGCATAGACAGAGGGGAATTGAGTGTAGGCCCAAAGATTTTACCCTCGCAGTTTCGAGGCTGTTAGAGACTGGGGTCATTGACCAGGCGGTGGATATCCTCCACCCAGAGGTGTGGAATAAATGCACTTGTGCATTGGCCGAGGAGACCATATCCTCAGGCACGGGAAAATCCCTCAAGGCATGGGGGAGGGTCAGGGGCGCCTTAGAAAAAGCCCTAAAGGAGCAGGAGACATGGACGAAGGCAAGGGACTGTTTACTAATCGTCCCGAAAATCGGGGTCGGTGCAGCCACGCAGACCGCACCCCCAACCGATGACGGTCCCCAGGCGGACCGGCAGGAGGGGAACGCCCCACCCCAGCCTGCAAACCCTTTTCCGCCCGCAGAAGAGACAAAACAAACAGAATCCATTTGGTGCGGTCTAATTGAGGAAGCTAGGGAAGCGGCCGAAAAATCAAAAGCCGATGACGCGTGGCACAGACCGCCTCCTTACTCGCCCAAAGATGGCGCCGATCCCCAAGGGGGAGGGCGGGGCTAAAATGCCTCTGCCGGAGACGAGGGGGAGGCGCCAGAACTGATGGGCGTGCGCGGACGGGAAGGCGGGGAGAGCGAAAAGGAGAAGGGGGGCGGTCCGAACCCACCAAGCCCCAGCCCGCTCCACCCCGCCGCCGGTGCCGTGCCGAGCGAGGCGGAAAAGGGGGGGGACGCGGACCCGCTTGCCCCCAGCCCTCTCCGCCCCGGCATCGGCGCCGCGCCGACCGTGCCAGGCGAGGTGAAAAAAGGGGGGGGAGCGTACCCGCTTGGTCCCAGCCCGCTCTACCCCGCCGTCGGTGCCGCGCCGACCGCGCCGAGCGAAAAGGAGAAGGGGGGCGGTGCCGATAACCAGGAGGGGGGCGGGATCGCGAGCCGGGCGGCGGGAAACACAAACCAGGCAGCAGGAACCAATCAGAGCGCCTATCCGGTTCTATGCCCTAATAAGGAGAGTAAGGAGGAAAAGGGTGGTTGGGTCCGCCCACAGATCTGCCACTGCAGGGCAAGCTCCTCCCCAGGCAGGCCATGGGGCGAGCCGAAGGGGAGGGAACTGCCCGCCCACAAAGGAGGTGGGAGGGGTCGGAGCCCCAAAAAGGAAAGTGGGCAGCACCGGAGCCGGAAGAAAAAACATCGGAGCCCGGAAGTAGCCAGTCAGTCGAGTTCCGATTCTGAGTCGGACAGTTCCGGGGACGAGTGGCCCCGGGCAGACTCAGATTCAAATGGTAGTAAGGGAGGGATCGGAACCCGACACATCTGTGGATGTAGCAAAGGGGGATTGCAGGAGGGTATTTCCGTTACGGACTGGAGGAAAATAAACAACGCGTGCGCAGATTGGGTCCCTTCGGCAGCATTAGCATTCCCGGTCAGGGTGATAGGAGAGGGTGATGAGGCACGAACAATATACACCCCTGTAAATTATAAGGACGTACAGGCGATTGTTAAAGCAATTGCAGAAAAGGGACTTAATTCTGCCATAGTTAACACCCTTATAGATGGGCTTTTTGGGGGAGATGACATGATCCCATTTGATATAAAACAAGTTGGCAGACTAATTTTTGATGGGGCAGGCATGTTTGTTTTCAAAGAAGAATGGGAAGATAACTGTGCAAAGCAACTAGCCCGAGCAGTCGGGGCAGATCACCCACTGCATGGCTCCAACCTGCAGAGACTGATGGGCAGAGACGCATCAATGATTACCCCCCAAGCACAAGCCCAAGGTATGCGACCCCATGAAATTATGACAACCACCCGTGCAGCTAGAGAGGCCATTCGTGCTACCAGTAGGATTGTAGACAAGTCATCACCATGGACCTCAATAAAACAGAATGAAAGTGAGAGCTTTACACAATTTGTGGACCGTCTGCAGGCGGCCATGGACTCTTTGTCCCTGCCTGCAGATGTAAAAAACCCGGTACTTCTAGACTGCATACGTCAGCAGTGTAATTCAAAAGCCAAAGAAATCCTTCGATCACTACCAGCGGGGGCAAGCATTGGTGACATGATTAAACGTGTCATGAATGAAGAGAATCTAGCCCCGATTCAGGTAGCTGTCCGCACTGCAATAGCTGATGTGGTGGCATGTTATAAGTGTGGCCAAGCGGGCCATGTGGTGGCAAACTGTCCCCAACTAGTGAACCAGCCACCAACATCTAATCCGCGCCAGAGGCAATGCAGGGGACCATGCTGGGTCTGTGGAAAGAAAGGGCATTTTGCTAAGGACTGCAAATCCAAAAAGCGGGGAAACGGGACGGGGAGGGGGCGCCCGGGCTGCACACAGCCCTCTCCCACTTGGGATATGATGCGGCCCAACTATACCAACCCTGGATGGAACCAGGCACTCCCGAACCCACCGCCCCAGCGAGCGACAACCAACTACCCGGCCCAACCAGTGGTCCAACCGAATCCACCCACGCTTCAGGGACAGCCGGTACCACCTTCTGGGGGCGAGACCCCAAGGTGGCCCTGGCAGTAAGCTGCAACGACCCACCAATGGTGTGGGGGGTCTGCTCCCTCTATAGGGTTCCAAATAGCACCGCCGTCAGCGTATCCTTTTTGATCAACACAGGAGCAGATGTTACAGTTATTCCTAAGTCAATTTGGCCCCCAAGCTGGAAACTGGAAGAGGCGCCCATGGTGGGTGGGGTCGGGGGAGTAAGCCAAGCTCGAAAAAGCGCTCAATTGGTAGCGATTATGCTTCACACTGAAAAGGGACCAGAGAAAACCATCACCCTCTTTCCGTATGTCCTGCCAAGAGTTCCACCTTTGCTGGGAAGGGATGCTCTAGCCCTGTTAAATGCCAGGGTGACAAATTTACCCTGAGGGCCACTGCCACACACCCGCTCCTGCCGATCAAGCTGACATGGAAATCATCCAACCCAGTGTGGGTCGAGCAGTGGCCCTTGTCAAAGCCTCGAATGGATGCTCTTCTTGAGCTAGTTGACCGCGAACTACAGCGAGGTCACATAGAGCCTTCCACTAGCCCATGGAACACCTCAGTTTTTGTAATACACAAACGAACTGGTGAGGGGTTTCGTCTCCTTCATGACCTACGCGAAGTAAACAAAGTAATCCAACCAATGGGTCCTGTCCAAACGTTGCTACCTATGAACTCTATGATACCAGAGGGACAACCTTGTGCTGTCCTTGATATCAAAGACTGTTTCTTTTCAATACCGCTGCATGAGGAGGACAGAGAGCGGTTTGCTTTCTCTGTCGTATTTCCAAACAGCCAACGCCCCAACCTACTCTTCCAGTGGAAAGTGCTACCCCAAGGAATGATCAACTCACCCACCATCTGTCAGATCGCAGTGGATCGAGCATTAGCGCCGATCCGGCATATTGACCCGTCTGCGACCATCATCCAGTACATGGATGACATCTTGATCGCCGCGCCATCAGGAAGCCAAGTAGACCACCTGGTGTCAACAATTTCAAACACTCTGAAAGCACATGGGTTTGAAATTGCGAGTGCAAAAATTAAGAGAGGACCCTGCGTGAGCTTCTTGGGAGTGGAGATCACAAACACCTATGTTACCCCCCCGCAGATGAAGATCCGTCGAAACATCAAGACACTCCACGATATGCAGCAGTTGGTGGGATCCTTGCAATGGTTGCGCAACATAGTCCTAATCCCTCCTGAAATCATGGCCCCCCTGTACGATCTCTTAAAAGGAAGGAACTCATGGGAGCAAAAAACTCTGACACCAAAAGCAATGAGCTCTCTCGATTTCATTGAGCAGCAGGTATCCTCAAGCACACTTGCCAGGTGGAACCCGAACATACCACTTGATCTGTATGTGCACTTCACAAAAGGAGGGGGAGTAGGAGCTCTGGCCCAGGGCTCTCCAGAAACAGCCAAGCCAGTACAATGGATAGTCCTAGGAAAGCCATCACGTGCATTCTGCCCAGGACTTGAATGCCTCGGTAGCCTCATCATGAAAGGCAGGAAACTCGCCCTAAGACACCTAGGCATCGAACCTGCCAGGATATACCTACCCTTCCGCAAACAGCTCCCAGCACAATCAGTGGCGATGTCAGAGCATCTAGCCATAGCTCTCCTCGGATTTGGAGGAGAAGTTCGACATGCTACAAAGCCCCCCTGGACCCAAATGCTGACAATTGTAGACATTGACATCCCGCTGAAGATCATGGACCGGCCTCAACCGGGACCAACGGTCTTCACAGACGCGTCCTCAGTGACCTCAACTGCGGCAGCAGTCTGGCAGTCAGGAGGAGAATGGCACTGCGTTAAAATGACCGATCCTGCTCTCTCAGTCCAACAGCTAGAAGCGTCGGCTGTAGCACTAGCGTGTGGACTGTTCCCAACAGAACATCTCAACATAGTAACTGATTCAATGTTTGTGGCTAAACTTTGCCTGGCCATGTCTGGGCCCGGTGTGTCAACATCTACAGTAGCTCTAATGCTAGAAGAAGCGCTTCTTTCCCGACAGGGCACTATATCAGTCATCCACGTCAACAGCCACAGCCCAATTAAAGGGTTCTTCCAGATCGGCAATGACAAAGCAGATGCTGCTGCAAAAGGACTGTGGACATTAAAAGATGCCCGTCAACTGCACGAGTCTCTCCACATTGGAGCTAAAGCATTGGCGAAGAAATGCAGGATTTCAGTCACTGACGCAAAACACATCGTAGCCACATGTCCCTACTGCCAGAAAGCACCACTGTGGTCCAGTGGAGTAAACCCCAGAGGTCTCAAAGCCTCCGAAGTGTGGCAAACAGATTTTACACTCTGCCAGCTGCTAAAACCTAGAGCATGGCTAGCGGTAACCGTGGACACATACAGCGGAGTGATCGTAGCCACTCAGCACCTTAAGACTGACTCCAAAGCGACTATCCAGCACTGGCTGACAGCTATGGCATGGCTCGGCATTCCCAATCAGATCAAAACTGACAATGGCCCAAACTTCGTGTCCAAATCTGTACAATCTTTCGCCCAGAAGTGGGGCATCACGCTGGTACATGGTATCCCATATAACAGCACAGGCCAGGCCATAGTCGAACGCGCGAACCAGACTCTGAAATCTAAACTAGAGGTGTTAGCAAAAGCAGAAGGCTTCGACAACTCCATTCCTTCAAAAGACCAAGCACACCTGCTGGCAACAGCTCTATTAACCCTGAATCAGTACCCCAGGGGAGAAGAGGCAAATAGCCCCGCCCAAAAACACTGGGCCACTCGAGCGATGGAGGAGGGCCCATTAATTGTAGTCAGAAATGAGCTAGGTGAATGGGAACAGGGGTGGAGATTACTTCTCACAGGGCGAGGGTATGCAGCTGTCAAAAGAGATGGTAAAGTTAAGTGGTGTCCACTTAGGTCCATCAAAACCAGACCTTCAGACTGATGGTAATAGTAATAATAATAACAATAATAATAGTAGAGTTAAACTAACAAAAACTGTAAGTTTCTGTTCACAGGACCGGCTTGTCGGATGCCCTCGAAATCTGTATCTCCCAGTAGCAGGGGACGACGACAACACGGCAGCAACCTCCCCGCCCACATCTCAAGCACCCACGTCTGCAGAGCCCGTACAAAGGCGGACCAGCCCTCGCGGGTGGGGGCACGGTGCTTTTGTTACAATTCTTGCTGTGGGACTCGTTAATGCCTTCCAGCGATGTATGAGCATCAACCATGGGAATGGGGTGCTGGGTAGATGGGAGGACCAAAAAATCTTACAGACCAATCGTCACCTCAGGGCCTCCTAGCTTTAAAGTAACTCCCTGTGAATTGGTCCCCACGAACCCTTGTTTGACTTACGTGCAGTACTATATGTGCCCTAGCTCCAATCCTGGTAGGTCTTACTGCCATGCCCCTGACCAATTCTATTTGCGCCTCTTGGGGCTGTGAGACCATAGCCTCTGATTGGGCACCAGGAGCAGGGCCAGACAAATACTTGAGGGTACAATGGGGTCCCAGCAACTGCGCTAGATGCATACCTCGTCCACACCGGGGTCACAATCTTGCGGTGTGGTTTAAACTCAGAAACAAGGGGTGGTGCAGATATCTTATGTTTGAATGTCACCGAAGAAAATGACCTGGGGTGGGACAGTCGGTAAGACATGGGGGTTTCAGGTACCGGGAGACTGGAGGTGATAGGGGAGGTCTATTCTTTATCAAAAAGCGGGAAATTA